>NC_054500.1:25226670-25321670 GCF_017639515.1 Carcharodon carcharias
TATTTACTTAGTGCCTTTCGTGATATCAGGACATGCAGTCAATGAAGAACTTTGAAAGTATAGTAACTGTTGTAATTATTGAAAATGCAGCAGCCAATTTGTGCACAGCAAGCTCCCACGAACAGCAATGTGATAATGACCCAGTTAATCTGGTTTTGTTTTACACAAAAGCAGAAAATGCTGGAAAAACTCAGCAGGTCCAGTACCTTCAGGATCATTTGGACACTGTCAGACCTGCTGAGTTTTTCCAGCATTTTCTGCTTTCTGTTTCAGATTTCCAGCATCTGCAGTATTTTGATTTTATCTTAGTGGTTTTATTTTATGTTGGTTGAGTGTTAAATATTTGACAGGACACTAGGGAGAACATCCCTTCTTCAAAATAGTGCATTGGGATCTTTTATTTTCATATGAGCGGGCAGACAAATCTGGGTATACTGTCACTTTCAAAAGACTGCGCCTCTGAGAGTGCAGCATTCCCTCAATACTGCACTGGGAATGTCAGCCTAGATGATGTGTGCTCATGTCTCAGGAGTGGGGCTCAAACCAACGACCGAGGGCAATAAAGATTTCTAAATAACATTTACTCACAATGACAGCAATGCTTTAAAGAGTCCTGAAACATCAATGCAAATAGAAAAGACTGTATTACAACACAAATTGGCTTTTGTGTAGTGACATGCTTCAGATCTGGTTTTATAAGTGGATACTCAAGAGAAGTGTTTAGTGAAATTGCAGAATATCAGTTTCACACTTAACAGGAGTATGCTATGTAAACACTTTGTAGATAACAGTTGGGAGACTGCTATGTTGTTTCACTGTTTCATTACATTAACTGCGTATTAATAAGTCATAGACTAGGTTGTAATTACGCAGCAAATTACCTTCATCTCCTTCTGAAATGAGAGGATTGATCTGGCTGAAAGTCTGTCACTAACACTCGGGATGGTTTTGCACACAGACCCAGACCAACATAGGGCTCCACCATCTCCTGGGCACTGCTGCAACTTGCCCCATAACTTGGTGCCTGGTTTTAAATCCCTGCTACTGGGTGTGTTTTGGATCAATTAAAATTGGGTCCAGCACTCATTCACAGCTGGACTAGGGACACAAACCAGGAGAGCTGCTTGTCACTGAATCTTCACTGCCAAAGGACAAATGCACAGGAACTGGGCTCTGAGCATCTTTAATCTGTAAGAAGGTACGGATGTAGAAATCTCCACTCTGCAATTGCACCTGCAGTTTGCAAATTTCCCATTTCTCACATGGTGAGTTGCAGCTTCAGGTGCCAAAGCCTTCTCACCCCAGCCTAATGGGAGCTGTGCTGCATTCCTCAGTGAGCTGGATATCCCTGTGATTCACTTCCCCTTTCCCTCTCTCTACAAGGAAATCACTTCTCTGATGAAAGAGAAATCCATTGGACTTGGCATTTTGTAGTTCCCTCTATCCATTTTTCTTGCTTTCCTATTTTCATCCGAACTCTCTTACCATTTCTTAACCCAGTCATGCCACCTCTGAATTTGCCTAATCATCTCCTTTACTCCCCTTCGGTTCTGATATTGATTGTGTTATTGTCCGACACTGCAGCCCCTGGTTGTGCCAACAATGCCTTATATTTATATACGGCCTTCAATGTAATAAAAATGAGTCAAGATGCTTCACAGAATCATTATAAAACAAAACATGACACCGAATCACAAACTGGCTATTAGGTCACCTGGTCAAGTACTTGATCAAAGCAGTATCTTAAAGGTGGAGAAGTTTAGGGGGTTATTGCAAGAGCTTGGAGCCATGCAGTCAACTGAAGGTAAAGTGCTGGAAAAATTCAGCAGGTCCGGCAGCATCTGTGGAGAGAGAAAATAGTTTAACTTTTCAAGGACAATATGACTACATCTGAATTCTCTGTTAACTCTGTTTCTGTCTCCACAGACTCTGCCAGACCTGCTGAATTTTTCCAGCACTTTCTGTTTTTATTTCGGATTTCTAGCATCTGCAGTATTTTGCTTTTATTTTAATGGAGCTGGGGATGCACAAGAGGCCAGAGTTAGGGGATTGCTGTTACCTTGGAGGGTTGTGAGCCTGGAGGAGATTGTAGAGATAGGGACGGGTGAGACCATGAAGGAACTTGGAAATAAAATTGAGAATTTTAAGATCAAGATGTTGCTTGACTGGGAGAAAATATAGGTCAGTGAGCAGAGGAGTGACAAGGGAACAGGACTTGCCATGAGTTAAGAAGCAGGCAGCTGAGTTTCGGATGACCTCAGGTTTATGAAGGGTGGAATGTGGGAGAGCATGTGGGAAATGCTTTGGAATAGTTGAGCCTAGAGGTATTGAAAGCACCCTTCATCCAAGCTTATCAATAAAAGAAAATCATACGCTTGTTACTAATTCATGTCCAACACATCCAGCTGAAGAGCAAAGCTCAGGGAAACTGTGAATCAAAGAATAGACAAAGAACAACATGTAACAGGAATAGCCAGACACAATTTCTACAGCATCTTATCATTTCTACAGCATCTTATCATGATTACAGAGTGTCTCAAAGTCCTTCACATCTAAAGAAATACTTTCGAATTATAGTCACTCTTATAATGTAGGGAATGTGGCAACCAGTTTGCACACAACAACCCCCAAAATAAAGCAAAGGTTTGTGACATTGGTGTCTGTTTTAGTGATGATGTTTGATGGAGAATCATTGACCGAGACACCAGAACTCCATGCTGCTTTCTCTTGAACAGTGTCATGGGATCTTTAACATCTACCTGATCAGGCAGGTGAATATGACAATTCATCAAAAAGATAGCAACTCCATCAATGCATCACTCCCTTTGTACTGTCCTTATGTGTCATCCAAGATGATGTGCTTCCATTCATGGTGGGGGGCAGGGGGCGGTGAACACTCAACCTCCTGATTTAGTGATGAGAGTGATACCAACTGAGCCAAGCTGACATGAAAGAGAATCTAGAGCAGACTTATCTCAGCTGTAAATTATAATGTTAGTGGCTGGGAAAGGAGCACTTCCTTGGATTTGACAACGCAATAAAAGGGTAATAAGCACCCGGCACTTCTCTTCGACGAAAGGGGAGGCTGAAAGGTGACCTGTCTTTAAGATTATGAAAGGGTTTGATGGAATAAATGTAGGCAAGGCATCCCCTTGTGGGTGAGTCCAAAACCAGTGGCCATAGGTATAAGATTTTCGCTGATAAACCTATTCTGGAATTCAGAGGAAACCTCTTTACCCAAACTGTGATGAGAACATGCAACTCACTGCCACACACAGTAGCTGAGGTGAACATTATTTGCATTTAAGGGGAAGAGATAACACATGAGGGAGAAAGGAATAATAAGGATATGCGGAGAGACTGGATGAAGTGGGAGGAGGCTTGTGTGGAGCATAAGCACTGGCATGGACCTGCTGGGCTGAGCAGCCTGTATCTGCAGTAAGATTCTGCACAACAAGGGATGCTTTAGTTAAACTGAGCATAGCATGGATAGAGAAAACACCAACAAGTTCATCTACCTTCCTCATTCCAGATCATACACAATCCTTTAAGTAATATAAAATATTATATGGGATGCTTGGCTTTATATATATAGAGGAATAGTAGTTATGCTAAATCTTCATAAATCACTAGCTCACCTTCATTGTTTCAATTCAAAACACTATGCTCCAGGGGGGTTTTGTTAGAGTGAATAGAGAGAAACTGCTTTCACTGGCAGAGTGCACTGAGTTAATGTAAGTGGGAAAAGAATAAGGGAGAAGGAGATAAGAAGCAATTTTTATGCAGCTAGGATCATGGGTCTGACATGCTCTGAAAATGGATTCAATAATAATTTTCAAAAGGCAATTTGGTAGATTCTTGAAGGGGAGAAATGCTGGGCTATTGGGGAAAAAGCATGGAGATTGGACCAATTGAATAGTTCTTTCAAAGAGATGGACAGGTACAATGTGTCAAATGGCCTTCGTCTATGTTGTAAAATTCTATGATTCGAAGATGCTTTATTCTGGACTCCATTGAACCCACTTAATCTTCTGAAGAATGTTCTGCAAGGGTTTATTCCCAAATGTAGCCCAAGCTCAATTCCAGACCATTTATTTAACCTGCATCTTCTATTATTCATTCTTGACCCAGCTACCTTTCCCTCATGTTCCCAAACCCATCACTTTTCGAACAGTTGATTATCTCCCCCTCAATGCTGCTCACAGATAGTTACCCACTGCAGTGCATAGTCAGGATATTAAATAGCTCAGCATTATGCTTCAGATACGAGCCTGGAACATATTTCCATGTGTCTGTGCGGAAGAAAAAATTTCTTCTGATCTCACATCTTGCTTAAGGCTTATTAATTTTATCCTCAGATTCTCTAGCTTTCTGTTCAGTTGTCCCATGAGTGGATGGTTATTGAAGCTACCACAACTTGGAGTTTTTGAAACCTAACCCTTGGAGTACAGGAAAAATTATAATTTGAGCCTTATTTTAATGAAAAAGCTGTGACACAGAAACACAATGATTTTTGGCCTGAAGCTTTCTTTGCATGAAGGTTAAGTTGGCTATTGATTAACCAAATTATTTTTTTTCCACCAATCATATCTTTCATCCTGAGCTTGCTCCCATGTTTTCCAACAAGCACGACACTAGCCAAATCACATTTCTATCAAGGCCCTCACCTAAGGGAACATCGCAAAGAGCAATTCACAGAGGCTAGAGGCAAGAAAAAATAAACGGAAGAGGAAGAAGAAACCAGATGTGCAGTTGATGAGACTTGGTTTTAGGGTCTTTGAAGGAGGGTGGATTGATAAAGGGAAAAGGGTTATACAAGAGAATTTCAAACTGTAGATTCTGGCATTTCAAGTCCATATCCAAATACTTTTAAAATGTGATGAGGGTTTCTACCTCTATCACCCTTTCAGGCCACGATTTCCTGATCCCCACCAGCCCCTGACTGAAAGATTTACACTTCAGTTCCATTTTAACCCCCCATGTCTTATCCTAAATCCTAAATATTTGTCCCATAAATATGGGACTGCCAACCAGGATGAATAAACCCCTCCTATTGACTGTAATGAATCCTCATAATTTTACACACCTCAATTAGCACTCCCCTCAGCCTCCTCTGTTCCAAAAAACCCTCAGTCTAACCAACCTTTCCTCATAACTAAAACTCTCCAGCTCCGGCAACATCCTTGTAAGTTTCCTTTGTCCTCTCTCCAGTGCAGTCACATCTTTCCAATAGTACAGTGACCAGAAATACAAGGAAGTACTCTAGCTGTGGCCTAACCAGTGTTTTGTACTGTTCCAGCATAACCTCCTTACTTTTATATTCTATGCCCCAGCTAATAAAGGCATGTACTTGTCGTGTTTTTATAATGATACAAAGGCACCAATCACCCATAAAGAGGGGGAAAATAAACTTTGAGGATAAACTAGCAAATAATATAAAAATAGACACTAAGAGCTTCTTTAAATACTTAAAAAGGCAGAGAGAGGCCACAGTGAACACAGGCCCCTTAGAGAATGGGGCTGGGGAAATAATAATGAAGAAACCAGGAAATGGCAGAGAAGCTGAATAAATACTTTGCATCAGTCTTCGTGGTAGAAGACACTAATAGCATTCCAAAAATAATCAAGGGGCAAAAGTGGGGGGGGAAGTAAATACAATAACTATCACTAGAGAAAAAGTACTAGGGAAACTTATGGGGCTAAAAGCCGATATGTCCCCTTTGCATCCCAGGATATTAAAGGAAGTAGTGAACAGAGACAGTGGATGCACTGGTAATAATCTTCCTAGAATCCTTAAATTCTGGATAACCCTAGAGGATTGGAAAACTGCCAATGTAACACCCTTATTCAAAAAGGGAGGAAGACAAAAAACAGGTAACTATAGGCCAGTTAATAACATCTGTCATTGGGAAAATGCTGGAGTCTGTTATAAAGGATGCAGAGCATTTGGAAATGCATAATCTAACCAAGCAGAGTCAGCAAGGCTTCATGAAGGGGAATTCATGCCTGATAAATTTATTAGAATTCTTTGAGGAGGAAACACACAGGATAGGTAAAGCGGAACCAGTAGATGTAAAATGTTTGGATTTCAAAAGGTGTTTGATAAGGTACTGCACATAAGGCTACTTAATAAGATAAGAGCCCATGGTATTGGGGGTAATATATTAGGATGGGTAGAGGATTGGATAATTGATTATTATGACACAGTGGATGCTAAAGGTTGAGTTGCTTAAATCCCAGAGGGAAACTGTCATTACCCATTTTTGCAATTTGTATGTTTCGAGATGCAGGCTTTGAATTCAGTAGCAATAAGATCACCCAGTCTGTCTCGAGCAGTTTTTTTTTGTAAAGCTAAATTAAGCATTTAATAATACAAGAAAGATTGTAAGCACATGCATATGTCTACAAAATTACTACTATATAACTACAAAAATCACCTAATTAATCTGATTCTCAGTTATACCCCTGTTAAGGCAACTGTAAAACTTATCGATTTAAAAAGATACCTGGCAGAGCACACCTTGGACAGTCACATTCAAAATGAGTTTCTTTCAGCTCTGGGTCCTTGCAGACAGGCTTGAAGTTTACAGACTGGAGGCTTCTCACACTTGGTGGATCTTAAAATGTCTCTACCTTATACAAAATCTCCTTTCTCCTTCACAGATATCTTTCTCTTTGAATGTAAATTTTCCTTTGTGTTACTAGGTTTTTAATTTTACCTCTTTGAACAAAGACATCCTTTGATTTGACCAATTTTATTAGTAAGCTGAAAAAAATAAACACTTTGCTTGGCATCTTCTAGCTGGGTGCAAGATTTCACCCATTGTTTGAATGATTTATTTAAAAATGCAAATTGTCCCCTTGACAGCTATGGACAGAACATTAAGCTTGGAGGACGGACATGCGCCCTACCTAGCCGAGTGTAAAATAACGTGCAATGACGCCAGACGAGTATCCCAACATCAGCGCACAGTCGGTGCCTGATGATGTGCCTCTGGAGTCGTCTGCGATGCAGCAGGGGCATGAAATGTGGCCGGGTGTGCGGGAGCGTCAGGGAGAGATACATGAGGCTATGCTTGGCTTGGTCTCTATGGCAGACGTTCACCGAAGCAATGAGCCATAAGTCCGGGCACCGTGCGTCCTCCACGGAGAGAATGGCGACTCTCGTGGAGAGGCTCCTCCAGGAGACCCATCAGGGCTTCTTGGGGTTGGGCTCTGACCAGCAAGCCCTCACATCAGCGTTGACCTTAGCTGGTCACTTCCAGTTTGGGAGATGGTCTGGGCATCAAGCTTCCCAGCTCGTTGCACATACATTCACGATGAGCAGGGAGGTCCGAAGTGACATCACGTCGGTGCAGCAGTTGCCTGTCATCTCTGTGGGCACCTCTCAGGACACCTCTCAGGGCATTCTGGATGAGGGTGGCAGCTCCTCTGCCCCTCTCCTAGTAATCGTTTCATGAGGTGAGGCTGCGACAACTGGGGAGATGCCAGCTGTGGAACTGGCAGCTCCCTCCCAGGCGGGGCCAGCACAGGTTTCACGGGCCAGAGGACGTCTGCCAAGGTCATCGAGGCCAACAGGACAGCAGAGTCAGCAGCTAGCTCAGATACCACTCCCAGTGAGGGGGCAGCACCAAGACGTAGCACCCGGAAACGTAAACCTAAGGCACCTTAGGCACACCACAGGTTTATCATTGGTGATTTTGTGTTGGCCCGAGATGAGATTTTTATGAGTTGGTGTGATTTTTAACACCTTTGTCATTTTGTTTTCTTAAGTTCCTTTGGTTATAATATTAAATTCAGATATGTCACCATGGCTGAGGGTGCCTCTTTTCTTCTGCAGGTGGATGGTTTCCAATAATGTACAGAGTGTTTTGTGGGACATTCAGCTTTATTAACAAGGCCCTCAGTTACTGTTCCTGTCCAGGCAGATTTTGCATTTAGGTATTGAGTATGGAGCCCACAGCCCAGGCTTCTCCTGGAGGTCCATATGTGCTGTGCTAGCTGAGGGTTCATTGAATTAAAGCCTCCGGGTGTCCCTGCCTCCCGGGTCAGCGTTCACACCCTTAGCATTTCCCTGTGATCATCCTCGGACTCACTGCTGGACTCATCGTTTGCAGCCAGAGCCACTGCATCAATGTCTTTATCGTCCACAGCCTCCCCCCTTTCCAGCGCCAGATTGTGGAGAGCGCAGCATGTAACCACTATCATGGAGTGCGCCCCCTGAGTGGTCCAGGCATCGGAAGCACATCTTGAGAAGACCAATGGCTCTCTCCACCACAGCCCTTGTGGAGCGGTGGCTCCTGTTGTAGCGCTGCTCAGCTTCTGATATTGGATGGGGAGAGGCGTCATGAGCCACCTTCTGAGGGGTAGCCCTTGTCACCCAGCAGCCATCCATCCAGCCGGGTTGGAGCACTGAAGAGCCTCAGCACCTGGGAGTGTCTCAGGATGTAAGTGTCATGGGAGCTGCCTGGGTACCTTGCACAGACTTGTAGGATCAGCATCCTGTGGTCACACACTATCTACACGTTCATGGAGTGGAAGCCCTTCCTCTTGAGGAAGGCACCTGGCTGACCCGCTGGAACCTTGATGGCCACATGTGTACAGTCTATAGCACCCTGGACACGGGGGAACCAGCAATAGCCGTGAAGCCTCTGACTCGCTGTGTCTGGCCTGCCTGGTCCCCGCGGTAGTGGATGGAGGTCAATGCCTGTCTGAACAGAGCGTCTGTAACCTGCCTGACACAAGTGTGAACAGCTGATTGGGAGACACCACAAAGATCACCCACCGAGCCCTGGGAGGAGCCAGGGGCATAGACGTTGAGGGCAGCTGTGACCTTTAGAGCCGCTGGCATGGGGTGTCCGCCCACACAGTTAGGGGAGATCTCAGGGCCAATCATCTGACAGATAGAGTTGACTGTCTCCCTTGGGAGACAGAGCCTCCTTCGGCATTGCACCTCAGACATATTGAGGTAGCTGCTTTGCCGCCTGTAAATCCTGGCAGCAGGATAGTGGCATCTTCTGCGGCCCCTTCCACCTTGGACTACCTCTTGGCCCTGTGCCCCTTGTGGCTGCGCCTATCCTCCCAAAGGTGGCTCCCCTGGAGGCTGAATGTGCACTCCTGGCTTCCTCCCCCTTCTAGCCCTCCCTTCCTCCTCAGAGGAGGTGCCTCCAATGGAGAGATCAGCTCCCATTCCCAGGCTAAGGGAAGGCTTCCTGAAACCTGCAGGCCCAAAAAAGATTCCTCACTGCAGAGTGCTGACCTGAAGGTTGTGAGTCCAGTCCAAGCAGTTAGTATGCGTTTTGAAGTATTGCAGATCACAGGCAAGTATCAGTAACTTTCAAAACTAAATACCTGACAGACCACACTCGCGACCCCACTGAGCTCTCTTATTCCACCCATGGACGAGGTTTATACAAATGTGTCCTACCCACCTGCCCGTTGCGCCCGTGCGCTGACCTGCAGATTGCATAGGCGCTGAAAAATAGCAGTTGATTGGCGCCTCAAGGGCCTTAAGCGGCTTGTTAATTAATGGCAGGTGCCCACCCAATGAAATATCGCGATGGCGCGCAGTGATGTCAGGACATTTGCCTGACGTCACCATGTGTCATTTTACACATGGAAGTGTGGGGCCTGCCCCCGCATGCCAATGGGAAAGTTCTGGCCAATGTCACTGTTCACGGCCGGTCAATAGGCTGTCTCTCTTGCGAGTCTTGTCATCAGATCTATGCCCATATGTGGGTGATGAAATTGTTGAAGAACGTCAGGTCACAAAGATTCCGGTATGATGACCTGCCTGCCTTTAAAAATGGCTTCGCGGGAGATGCCTAGCTCAGCCTGTTAAGGCCAAAATGGTCTCAAGTGTTCGTGGACATGCTGAACTGAATCAGGCCATCCTTTGATGATGGTTTTGAATCGTTCCTGTCATGTGGAATCGTTTTCCATTTCTTCTTGTAGCTGCTGGGGTTTGCGTTGTGAAAAATGTATCAGATCAATTGACAGACTTGCAATCTCCTGCAAGTGTAACATTGCAGCTCCCTTGAAACTGCTAATTTTGTCAAAACATTCTGAATACACAGAATAAATACATTCCCATAAATAAGAAAAAGTCCAAGGGATGGACACACCATCCATGGTTAACTAGAAAGTTTAAAGATAGCATCAACTTTAAAGAAAAGGTATATAATTGTGCAAAGATAGGTGGAAGGTCAGAAGATTGGGTAGAATATAAGGAACAGTAAAGAATGATTAAAAGATTAATAAAGAGGGAAAATTAGAGTATGAGAGAAAGCTAGCCAGAAATATAAAAACAGATAGTAAGGGTTTCTATCAATATTTTAAAAAGAAATGAGTTAACAAAGTGAGTGTTGGTCCTACAAGAAAGTGAGTCTGGAGAATTGATAATGGAAAACAAGGAAATGGCAGATGAATTGAGCAGGTATTTTGCATCAGTCTTCACTGTAGAGGATACTAGTAACATCCCAGAAGCAGCTAGAAATCAGGAAATGGAAGGAAGGGAGGAACTCAGGAAAATTACAATCACCAGAGAAGTGGTACTGAGTAAATTGTTGGAACTGCAGGCTGACAAGTGCCTGGGTCCTGATGTACTTCATTCTAGAGTCTTAAAAGAAGTGACTAGTGAGATAGTTGATGCATTGGTTTTAATTTTCTGAAATTCCCTAGATTCGGGAAAGGTCCCATTAGATTTGAAGATAGGAAATGGAACTATTCAAAAAGGGAGGGAGACAGAAAGCAGGAAACTACAGGCCAGTTAGCTTAACATCTGTCATAGGGAAAATGTTAGAAGCTATTATTAAAGAAATTATAGCAGGGCACTCGATAAGTCCATGGTAATCAGACAGAGTCAATATGATGTTATGAAAGGGAAATCATACTTAACCAACTTACTGGAGTTCTTTGAGGAAGTAACAAGTGCTGTAGATAAAGGGGAACCGGTAGATGTACTGTATTTAGAATTCCAGGAGGCATTTGACAAAGTGGTGCATCAAAGGTTAATGCGGAAAATAAAAGCTCATGGTGTAGGGGTAACATATTGGCATGGATAGCAGTTTGGCTGGCTAACAGGAAGCAGATATTAGGCATAAATGGGTCTATTTCATGTTGGTAAGATGTAGCGAGTGGTGTGTCACAGGGATCAGTGCTGGGACCTTAACTGTTTACAATTTATATAAATGATTTGGATGAAGGGATGGATGGGATGGTTGCCAAATTTGCTGATGACACAAAGATAGGTGTGTCTTTGTAAGTAGGAAAGTAAGTTATGAAGAGGACAGAAGGAGGCTACACAAAGAGGTTAAGTGAGTGGGCAAAGATCTGGCAAATGGAGAATATTGTGGGAACATTGAAATTGTCTGTTTTGGCAGGAAGAATAAAAGAGAAGCAAATTATTTAAATGGTGAGAGATTGCAGAGCTCTGAGATGCAGAGGGATCTGGGTGTCTTAGTACACGAATGGCAAAAGTCCAGTATGCAGGTACAGCAAATAATTATGGAAGCTAATAGAGTGTTATAATTTATTGTGAGGGGAATTGAATATAAAAGTTGGGAGGTTATGCTTCAGTTATACAGAGCACTGGTGAGACCACATTTGGAGTACTATGTACAGGATTGGTCACCTTATTTAAGGAAGGATATAAATGCGTTAGAAGCAGTTCAGGAAAGATTTACCAGACTAACACCAGGAATGGGCAGGCTGTCTTATGAGGAAAGGTTGGACAGGTTAGGCTTGTATCCACTGGAATTTAGAAGAGTAAGAGGCGACTTGATTGAAACATATAAGATCCTGAGGGGTCTTGACAGGGTGGATGTGGAGAGGGTGTTTCCTCCTGAGGGAGAATCTAGAACTAGGGCCCACTGTTCAAAAATAAGGGGTCGCCCATTTAAAATAATGAGGTGAAATTTTTTCCCTCAGAGGGTTGAGAGTCTTTGGAACTCTCTTCCTGAAAAGGTGGTGGAAGCAGCGTCTTTGAATATTTTTAAGGCAGAGCTTGGTAGATACTTGGTAAGCAAGGGGGTGATGGGTTATTGGGGGTAGGTGGGACGCAGATTTCAGGTTACTATCAAATGGGCCATGATCTTGTTAAATGGTGGAACAGGCTCGAGGGGCCGAATGGTGTACACCTGGGGGAGAAGTTTCTCCCCGTCAGGGGTGCTAAGCGTGAGGGGGCGCGGGCGGATGTGCAGCCGATCGCCGCCCACGATCGGGTCCACGCCGCCATTTTACGTGGGTGGGCCAATTAAGACCCGCCCAGCGTGACGTGCACCCGGTGTGGGCGGGGGGAGTAGGCTGAGTCAGAGCCTGCGCTTTTGGGCAAGCACATGAAAGAGCGCAGAAATCTCCCTGAGGCACAGAGTTCAGGGAGTTTAATTTCATTTTGAAAAATTTAAATAAAGAGAAAAAAAACATTTTCAGACATGTCCCCTCATGTGTCAGTGTCACATGAGCTGGGACACACCAATGAATTTTAATGAAAAAATTATTTGATTTATAAATCCTTCCTGAAGCCTCATCCTGCCCGTGGATGAGGTTCCATGATAAATGCCTGGGCTCTTCGCCTGCCCCCCAATCTTAAGGTTGGATGGGCAGCTCCATTAATTATTTAAATTAGTTTTTAAATGGCCTTAGTAGGCCTTTGACAGTTTGGACATGAAGATGGGAATGACGCGCAGTAAGGTTGGGACACACGCCCGACATCACCGAGCATCATTTTACACATCGGCGAGCAGGGCCCACCCTCGCTCGCTGACCAGGAGATTCAGGCCCTGCCCCTTGTTCATATGTTCATAGATCATGAACTGAGGTGATAGGAGAAGTCTTTGAGGTTGATCAGCCGTGTGATGTTCGACCAATTCCATGGACTGTGGCTACCGCAAGGTCACAGTTTGCGATCGCTGGGCCTTCAGTCTCCACATTGAATAATACCTGTGACACTGAGGAGGATTGATTGTACCTGCACTCCAGGGCTATGGATCCACCTGGAATGAGTGAACCATTCTACGCTGACTGTCACACAGCAGGAGGTTTCACCAATGCCCTCCATGTCTGTGGATACGTCTTTTAGAATCCTCAGGGATAGTATGTTGGAACCTGCCCCTGTCTCAACCTTGGCCAAGAACAAATAGTTACCAACGTTCACTGGACAGGTAATTTGAATCTTGGCAAATACTTTGGATGGTGTGATGGTGTCTATGGTAGGGTTTTCCAGTCCCACAGCAGGAAGGCCCCATGGGAATCAATGCAGGTGGGACAGAAAATTTGATGGAGCAGCAAAAGGTTCATTAACCTCGGGTGGGACCAAGAAATCCCACCCTCCATTTCCTACAAGATAGATGGTGTGAAACCTGTGTTCACCACTCGTCGTCTCATTGTGCACATAACCATCATTTACTGGTTTGTCAATCACATAGTGTACATGTTCCTGACAGGATACTGGGTGGTCATTCTTATTGCTTGAAGGTACCCATTGTGCACGGTCTGTTTGGATCAGTGCCCGGTTCTTTGTAGATGCATCAGCCTTTGCTCTAGTCACTGCCGCTGCCAATGACCCTTTCTGACACACTGCAAACAGAACTGATGAAACGCTGAACATTTCCGTGGTCCGTATAGAAGGCCACACCTTCCACATGACTCCGACACTGAACTTTCAGTGCTCAGCAAAGGACTCAGTTTCACACCCTTAAACCCTCATCTCAATGAATTTCGGGCTTGGCACGATGCTGAACTCTTCTTCCGCCGCTTTCGTCTCCGGGCTCACTTCTTTGGGCAGGAGTCCTCTCCCAGTTCAATGGATCCTTTTACCCACCTCCAATATTCTCCCTCCACCTGGATCCCTCCCTCTGGATTCTTACCTTCTCTTTACCTTTTCATTGAGAACTGTCGGCATGACATTAGTCGTCTCAATTTCTCTGCTCCTCTCACCCACTCTAACCTGTCTCTCTCTGAGCTTGCTGCACTCTATTCTCTCAGGTCCAACCCTGACATTGTCATCAAACCTGCTGACAAGGGTGGTGCTGTTGTTGTCTGGCGCACTGACATCTACCTCGCAGAGGCTGAGCGTCAACTCGCAGACACTTCCTCCTACCTCTCCCTGGACCATGACCCCACCAATGAACATCAAGCCGTTGTTTCCAGGACTGTTACATACCTCATCTCCTCTGGAGATCTTCCCTCCACAGCTTCCAATCTGATGGTCTCCCAACCTCGGACTGCCCGCTTCTACCTCCTACCCAAAATCCACAAACAGGACTGTCCCAGCAGACCGATTGTGTCAGCCTGCTCCTGCCCCATGGAACTCATTTCTTGCTATCTTGACTCCATTCTCTCTGCCCTTGTCTAGATCCTTCCCACCTACATCCGTGATTCCTCTGACACCCTACATCATATCAACAATTTCCAGTTCCCTGGCCTCAACCACCTCCTCTTCACCATGGACGACCAATCCCTCTACACCTCCATCCCCCACCAGGATGGTCTGAGGGCTCTCCGCTTCTTCCTCGAACAGAGGCCCGAACAATCCTCATCCACCACTACTCTCCTCCGTCTGGCTGAACTTGTTCTCACACTGAACAATTTCTCCTTCAACTCCTCTCACTTCCTCCAAATAAAAGGTGTGGCTATGGGTACCCGCATGGGCCCCAGCTATGCCTGTCTCTTTATGGGGTATGTGGAACATTCCTTGTTCCAGTCCTATTCTGGCCCCCTCTCACAACTCTTTCTCCGGTACATCGATGATTACTTCGGTGCTGCTTCAAGCTCTTGTCTGGACCTGGAAAAATGTATTAATTTTGCTTCCAATTTCCACCCCTCCATCATTTTCACATGGTCCATCTCTGACACTTCCCTTCCCCTCCTTGACCTCTGTCTCAATCTCTGGTGATAGACTGTCCACCAGTATTCATTACAAGCCTACCAACTCCCACAGCTACCTTGACTACAGCTCCTCACATCCCGATTCCTGTAAGGACTCCATCTCATTCTCTCAGTTCCTTCGCCTCCGTCACATCTGTTCTGATGATGCCATTTTCAAAAACAGTTCCTCTGACATGTCCTCCTTCTTCCTTAACTGAGGTTTTCCACCCACGGTAGTTGACAGGGCCTTCAACCGTGTCTGGCCCATCTCTCGCGCATCCCCCCTCACACCTACCTCTCCCTCCCAGAACCATGATAGGGTCCCCCTTGTCCTCACTTATCACCTCACCAGCCTCCACATTCAAAGGATCATCCTCCGCCATTTCCGCCAATTCCAGCATGATGCCACCACCAAACACATCTTCCCTTCACCCCCCGGTGGCATTCCGCAGGGATCGTTCCCTCCGGGACACCCTGGTCCACTCCTCCATCAGCCCCTAATCCTCAACCCCCTCCCACAGCACCTTCCCATGTAACCGCAGAAGGTGCAACACCTGCCCCTTTACTTCCCCTCTCCTCACCGTCCAAGGGCCCAAACGCTCCCATCAAGTGAAGCAACATTTCACTTGCACTTCCCTCAATTTAGTCTACTGCATTCGCTGCTCCCGGTGTGGTTTCCTCTACATTGGAGAGACCAAACACAGACTGGGTGACCGTTTTGCAGATCACCTTTGGTCTGTCCGCAAGCATGACCCAGACCTCCCTGTCACTTGCCATTTCAACACGCCACCCTGCTCTCATGTCCACATGTCCGTCCTTGGCCTGCTGCATTGTTCCAGTGAAGCTCAACGCAAACTGGAGGAACAGCACCTCATCTTCCGACTAGGCAATTTACAGCCTTCCGCACTTAATATTGAGTTCAACAATTTTAGATCATGAACTCTCTCCTCCACCCCCAGCCCCTTTCTGATCTCCCCCTTTTTTTCCCAATAATTTATATAGATTTTTCTTTTCACACCTACTTCCATTACTTTTAAATGTATTTCCATCCATTGTTTTATCTCTTCCTTTTATGCTATTTCGATCCCTTCACCCCACCCCACACCCACCAGGGCTATCTGTACCTTGCTTGTCCTGCTTTCTACCCTTAATTAGCACATTCCTTAGATAATATCACCACCTTCAACACCGCTTTGTCCTTTTGTCTGTGACATCTTTTGCTTATCTCCACCTATCACTGGCCCTCTATCCAGCTCTACCTGCCCCACTCCACCTTAAACCAGCTTCTATTTCATCTCTCTTCTATTTTTCCTTAGTTCTGTTGAAGAATCATATGGACTCGAAACGTTAACTGTGTTCCTCTCTGCAGATGCTGCCAGACCTGCTGAGGTTTTCCAGGTATTTTTGTTTTTGTTTTGGATTTCCAGCATCCGCAGTTTTTTGCTTTTATTCCAGGTTTGGGTGTTCTAGTGAGTGTGTCAACAATTGGGATTGTAATTAGGGCCTGTAAGCTTTGTCGACCTGCGAGGATCACTTTGTACTTACGCCCATCCTTGAGTAGCTCTTTGATGCTATACATTTTGGGCTTGTCTAGCAGATCTTTCTGGAATGCTTCCATGGGAGTGGATGTGATCGTCAACTCAACAATTCTGTCTGCTAGTTCCGTGTTTGATAAATCACAGTACGTACTCTTTACTCTGCGTCA
Organism: Carcharodon carcharias; assembly: GCF_017639515.1. NCBI lineage: Eukaryota > Metazoa > Chordata > Chondrichthyes > Lamniformes > Lamnidae > Carcharodon > Carcharodon carcharias. The sequence goes on from NC_054500.1 coordinate 25,243,241, forward strand.
GCTGACAAAGTGGTGTCTGATTCCATAGGCTGTTGTCGAAATGACATGAACTCTAGTCGAGGAATACCAAAGTTTAACCTGATTCTGAACTGGCCGTCCAATGTAGTCCATATCTTTTGGGGATCCTTCAGTTCTTCAGCTGTTAATCCTGACGTGTTAATTCCCAAATGCTAGACACATTGTTATGTCTTGCTCGTCTGTTTCAGACACACCTGAATCAAGAAACCCTAGCTCTGTACACTGTATAAACATTTTGAATTCGGATAAGTCAGCTGCATCCTAATTCAAACTGGAGAGTTTAGAGGATCCCTTTGTGCATCCTTGTTTAATTCAATTTATTGTTCAGCAACTCCCCGAAGCCACCTGTTATAATTGCAACCTTCTCTGGCCCAATTTTTATGACAGTTTTGTTTGTTTTTTTTTGTTTCTCTTCCTCTCTCTCTTTCTCTCTCCCTTTCTCTCTCTCTCTCTCTCTCAATCTGGTCCACACCCCGGTCACTCACCTTTCCCACCTGAGCTAACCTGGTGCTGGTCCTCTCGACGCGCTGTCCCACTCACGGAACGGACAGGTCGTGCACTGCAATCTCACCAGGAAGAATCCGTCCGCTTACCAGCTCTTTACCTGAGAACCCGCTCGGCCCCGTGCCTTCAAAGCTTTTCTGTGTGGTCACCACACTGTGATTCCAACACTCTCCGACACTGTGGCTTCGTTGTGGTCTGATACGAACATACAAATGTACAAATTAGGAGCAGGAGGAGGCCACTCAGCCCCTCGACCCTGCTCCACCATTCAATAAGGCCATGGCTGATCTGAATGTAACCTCAACCCCACATTCCTGCCTACTCCCGGTAACCTTTCACCCCCTTGTTAATCAAGAATCTATCCAGCTCTGCCTTAAAAATATTCAAAGACTGCTTCCACTGCCTTTTCAGGAAGAGAGTTCCAAAGACTCACGATCCTTAGAAAAAAAAAAAATTCTCCTTATCTCTGTTATAAATGAGCATTTTAAACAGTGACCCCCTAGTTCTAGATTCTCCCACAAGAGGAAACATCCACTCCACGCCCACCCTGTCAAGAGCCCTCAGGATCTTATATGTTTCAATCAAGTTGCCTCTCACTCTTCTAAACTCCAGCAGATACAAACCTAACCTGTCCAACCTTTCCTCATAAGACAACCCACCCATTCCAGGTATTAGTCTGGTAAACCTTCTCTGAACTGCTTCTAATGCATTTACATCTTTCATTAAATAAGGAGACCAGTACTGTACACAATATTCCAGATGTGGTCTCACCAGTGCCCTGTACAACTGAAGCATAACCTCCCTATCTTTGCAATCAATTCCCCTCCCAATAAATGGTAACATTCTATTAGCTTTCCTAATTACCTGCTGTACCTGCCATTTGTGATTCATGCACTAGGACCCCCAGATCCCTCTGAATCTCAGAGCTCTGCAATCTCTCACCATTTAGATAATAAGCTTCTCTTTTATTCTTCCTGCCAAAATGAACAATTTCACATTTGTCCACATTATACTCCATTTGCCAGATCTTTGCCCACTCACTTAACCTATCTATGTCCCTTTGTAGCCTCCTTACAGCCTCTGCACAATTTACTTTCCTACTTATCTTTGTGTCATCAGCAAATTTAGCCACCATCCTTTCCATCCCTTCATCCAAGCCATTCATATAAATTGTTAGAAGTTGAGGCTCCAGCACTGATCAAAATGTCAAAGGCCACCTCATGCTATGTAGCACAATCTAAGGTTGTTCACCATTTCGCAGCTTCACTTAATCTTGCTGCCCACCTGTCTCACAATCGCTGATCACCATGTCGTGTCCTTTTAATCATATAATTCCTTGAACTTATTTACTGTACAAGACACAATCACTCATAAGAGATTGGGTAAACACATTGTGTGTTCACATATTGAGACTAGACACACAAGAACATTTATACATGGGTAGAAAGCTTGAAGGCATCAGAGCTGCACTCTGCACTGCTCTCAGGGAAAAGCGAAATTAAAATGGGATCACATTCCTGAAGAGAAGTTACAATTCCCGATCCAGCAATGACCACGGAGACTCAGGCTTCCTTTTAACCGGTTTTATTCAAGCACATGCAAGGGAGCCGCAATCATTCCTAAGAATGAAGACCCAGCTCCCAGATTGATTACATTTCATTACTTTTGAACCTTTTCTTATCATAATACATTTGAGTACATTTGAATACATCCAACCGGTAACCAACGCACCAATTCATACTAACTCTATCTTATTGAGTACATAAACATGTGATTGTACTAACCAATTATTCCAAAGGATGTATACATAATTATATTATCCAATCAAAATTAAAACATGTGCACAAAGACCTTGGTTCTCACAACTCAAGACTGTTTGTGTTTCATCAAAACCCCCTCTTTGTCCATGGTTTGTCTTCCCATATCTAAGCTAAAACCATCTGCCCCTTCCCTGTGTGAGAGGGGAGTACACTTAATCTAATTTATGTTCTGCTTGTGTCTCCAGTCTGACTGTCAAGGCTGTGTAACGTTCATCTGGTAATCTTCAACTCTTAATATGTTTAGCAACCATGTCTGCCTGGAGATTTTAATGGTTTTTCAGTAAATTCTTACTGTATTCCCTTTTAGCATTTTTAATTTCCCCCTAACACTTCCCTTTTAGTGATGTCATGCTGCTATCCCTTAAAGGCATATTACAACAGTATCCAGTAAGCTTCTTGATCATCTTACCCTTCAGTAATCTGTGAATGTGCAATCCATGACCCCTTTATTACTCTACATTTCTTAGTATCCTCCCACTTATTGTATATTCCCTTGCCTTGTTATCCTTTCCCAAAGGCATTAGCTCACATTTCTCTATATTGAACTTCATTTGCCATCCACCAGTCTAGTTTTTCTATTTATTCATTCACAGGATATGGGCTTCGGTGGCTGGGCCAGCATTTATTGCCCATCCCTAGTTGCCCTTGAGAAGGTGGTGGTGAGCTGCCTTCTTGAACCGCTGCAGTCCATGTGGTGTAGGTAAACCCACAGTGCTGTTAGGGAGGGAGTTCCAGGATTTTGACCCAGCGACAGTGAAGGAACGGCCGATATATTCCCAAGTCAGGATGGTGAGTGACTTGGAGCGGAACTTCCAGGTGGTGGTATTCTCATCTATCTGATGCCCTTATCCTTCCAGGTAGGTTTGGAAGCTGCTGTCGAAGGAGCCTAGGTGAATTCCTGCAGTGCATCCTGTAGATGGTACACACACTGCTGCTACTGTACATCGGCGGTGGAGGGAGTAAATGTTGAAGGTGGTGGATGGGACGCCAATCAAGCGGGCTGCTTTGTCCTGGGTAGTGTCAAGTTTCTTGAGTGTGGTTGGAGCTGCACTCACCATGGCAAGTGGAGAGTATTCCATTAGATTCCTGACTTGTGCCTTGTAGATGGTGGACAGGCTTTGGGGAGTCAGGAGATGAGTTACCCGCTGCAGAATTCCCAGCCTCTGACCTGCTCTAGCATCCTCAGTATTTATATGCTTAGCCCAGTTCAATGTCTGGTCAATGGTAACCCCCAGGATTTTAATAGTGGGGGATTCAGTAATGGTTAGTTTGTTGCGTTCTTACCTCTGAAGGTTGTGGCTTTAAGCCCTGCTGGGGCATAAAATCTAGGCTGACAGTTGAAGAAACGGTGCCTGCGACAAAATTAAAGCAATTTTGTTTAAGACTCAGCTTAATTTTGTCACGTTGCATTAGGAGATACAGATATTATAATAATCATCCAGTTTCCAGGGAAAAGGCCACACCACTTATTCCAAATGCAAACATTTCGCGCATGTAATTAGCAAGTCCTTTTGTATTGCACAGACCATCATTTAAATCTGCAAAAACCATCACCATTTGAAAAGTGTGTATCAGTCAATCTCCTTCAAACTAATGATCCATCTGGAACCTTTGAAGGGAAAGCTTTCAAGAACTTTTAAAAATACTTGCTAAGCAGATAACTTTCATAGTTAGCGGAAAAATGGAAAAAAAATGTACCTATGCAGGAAGATTAATCAGAGTAAAAGAAATGAGTCCAAACATTTTGTTTATTATGAGCATTTGGGAAGCTTAAAATTTACTGTAATAATCTATATTCTGCTCCTGCTGAGTTAGCTGGTCGATTGTTGTTTGTGCCCTGGTCCTGTTATTGGAGAGGCTAATGAGGGAACAGTGAACTGTGAAAGGGGCAGCACTGGCAGAGTACTGCACTGTCAATGGGGCAGTATTAGGAAGCACTGCACTGTCAGAAAAGCAGTGCTAAGGAAGGGCTACACTGTTAGAGACTCAGTAATGAGGGAGTGCTGCACTGTCGGAGGGTCAGTATTGAGGAAGTGCTGCACTGTAGGGGTCAGTACAGAGGGAATGTTGCACTGTTGGAAGGTCAGTACTGAGGAAGTGCTGCACTGTCTGAGGGTCATTGCTGACAGAGTTCTGCAATGTCGGAGGGTCAGTACTGAGGGAATGGTGCACAGTCGGAGAGTCAGTACTGAGGGAGTGCTGCACTGTCGGAGAGTCAGTACTGAGGGAGTGCTGCACTGTCGGAGGGTCAGTACTGAGGGAGTGCTGCACTGTGAGAGGGTCAGTGCTGATAGAGTTCTACACTGTCGGAGGGTCAGTACTGAGGGAGTGCTGCACTGTCAGAGGGTCAGTGCTGACAGTGTTCTACACTGTCGGAGGGTCAGTTCTGAGGGAGTGCTGCACTGTCGGAGGGTCAGTACTGAGGGAGTGCTGCACTGTCGGAGGGTCAGTACTGAGGGAGTGCTGCACTGTTGGAGGGTCAGTGCTGACAGAGTTCTACACTGTCGGAGGGTCAGTTCTGAGGGAGTGCTGCACTGTTGGAGGGTCAGTACTGAGGGAGTGTTGCACTGTCGGAGGGTCAGTACTGAGGGAGTGCTGCACTGTTGGAGGGTCAGTACTGAGGGAGTGTTGACAGAGTTCTACACTGTCGGAGGGTCAGTTCTGAGGGAGTGCTGCACTGTTGGAGGGTCAGTTCTGAAAGAGTGCTGCACTGTTGGAGGGTCAGTACTGAGGGAGTGCTGCACTGTTGGAGGGTCAGTACTGAGGGAGTGCTGCACTGTCCAACACTGTCTTTGGCAGTCCAAAAGAAATCCCATTTCCACTAGTGCTTCACATTGATCTAATCGTGAGAAATCTGTTATTAAATTTCAATCCTGTTTTCATATCTGTTCTTTAGAATCATTGGTTTTGTTCAATAGTGATTGGTTTATTGTCAACTCGGGTGGTTTATAATCAACGGGGGTAGTTTCTAGTCAATTGGGGTGTTTCCTGATCAATGGGAATGGTCTCTGATCGATGGGGATGGTCAGCAAAGCATTGGTGAAATTCATAGAATTCCATGTGCCAGAGTTTGCTGTGTTTAATCAATGATATTAATGGTTCTGATTATTCACAGAATCACAGAATCACAGTGCATAAGAGGCCCTTCAGCCCATCGAGTCTGCACCATAACGTGAGAAACACCTGACCTACCTACCTAATCCCATTTACCAGCACTTGGCCCATAGCCTTGAATGTTATGATGTGCCAAATGCTCATCCAGGTACTTTTTAAAGGATGTGAGGCAACACACCTCCACCAACCTCCCAGGCAGCGCATTCCAGACCGTCACCACACTCTGGGTGAAAAAGTTTTTCCTCACATCCCCCCTAAACCTCCTGCTCCTCACCTTGAACTTATGCCCCCTCGTGACTGACCCTTCAACTAAGGGGAACAGCTGCTCCCTATCCACCATGTCCATGCCGTTCATTATCTTGTACACCTCGATCAGGTCGCCCCTCAGTCTTCTCTGCTCCAACGAAAACAACCCAAGTCTATCCAACCTCTCTTCATAACTTAAATGTTTCATCCCAGGCAACATCCTGGTGAATCTCCTCTGCATCCCATTCAATGCAATCACATCCTTCCTATAATGTGGCGACCAGAACGGCACACAATACTCCAGCTGTGGCCTCACCAAGGTTCTATACAACTCCAACATGACATCTCTACTTTTTTAATCTATGCCTCGATTGATAAAGGCAAGTGTCCCATATGCCTTTTTCACCACCCCACTAACATGCCCCTCCGCCTTCAGAGATCTATGGACACACACGCCAAGGTCCCTTTGTTCCTCAGAACTTCCTAGCGTCATGCCATTCATTGAATATTTCCTTGTCAAATTATGCCTTCCAAAGTGTATCACCTCACACTTTTCAGGGTTAAATTCCATCTGCCACTTATCTGCCCATTTGACCATCACGTCTATATCTTCCTGTAGCCCAAGAAACTCAACCTCACTATCAATGACCCCAGCCAATCTTTGTGTCATCTGCACACTTACTAATCCTACTCCCTACATAATCATCTATGTTGTTTATATAAATGACAAATAATAGGGGACCGAGCACAGATCCCTGTGGTACACCACTGGATATTGGCTTCCAGTCACTAAAGCAGCCTTCTGTCATCACCCTCTGTCTCCTACAACTAAGCCAATTTTGAATCCACCTTATCAAATTACCCTGTATCCCATGTGCATTTGCCTTCTTTATAAGTCTCCCATGTGGGATCTTGTCAAAGGCTTTGCTGAATTCTATATAAACTACATCAACTACACTACCCTCATCTACACACCTGGTCACCTCCTCAAATAATTCAATTAAATTTGTTAGGCATGACCTCCCTCTGACAAAGCCATGCTGACTATCCCTGATCAAACCTTGCCTCTCCAAGAGGAAATAGATTCTCTCCTTCAGAATTTTCTCCAATCGTTCCCCTACCACTGAACTGAGACTCACTGGCCTGTAGTTCCCTGGCTTATTTCTACAACCCTTCTTAAATAGCGGAACCACATTAGCTGTTCTTCAGTCCTCTGGCACCTCCCCCATGGCCAGAGAGGAATTAAAAATTTGGGCCAGAGCCCCTGCGATCTCCTCCCTTGCCTCCCTCAGCAGTCTGGGACACAAATCATCCAGACCTGGAGATTTTTCCACTTTTAAGCCTGCCAACAGCTCCAATACCTTGTCACTCCCTACTCCTTTTATTGTGATAATCCATGTCCCAGGGACAGTACTTTCTTCTGTGTGATGTCCCTTTAAGAACAAAGTGGTATGGGATGTATTTTCAAAGCAGGCTACTGCTTATGACATCATTAGACTCCAAGAAATGTCGATGTGATCTGGGGTTGCCATGGGGTTGAACAGCTGAGAAGCAAAGAGTATATAGAAAGCTAATTGTAGTTGCATTGAGTTTCAACCTTTTTTTCACTTTGGTAGTTCAGAAAACTGAGAATTCATGCAAAGAGAAAACAGCATGTCTTTCTCTGAATGGAACACTTTTCTATTTGGCAGTCTTCCAAACAGACCCTTGTGTTGAAATAGGAATATAAGAATAAAGCAGAGACGGTGTTACTGTGTGTGTTATACAGTTGGAAAGGCCAGAACACCAGAACACTGAAGGAAGGAGGAGTGAGGGATTATAGAATGGATAATACCAATTGCTGCTGTTGAAGTAATACCAGAGCCCACCAGACCATTTAAAGGGCTCAGAGAAGGGAGTCTCTGGGGATTCTGTGTCACCTGTAATGTTGTGAACCGAGTGAGAAAGGGCTCACAGGCAGTGCCTTGTCAATGTCTGCGTACTTCAGATAGAATACGGCGGATGCTGAATATGACTCAAGAGCCAACATGATTGGATGGGAAGTAAGAGCCAACATGACTGGATGGGAAGTAAGAGACCCTAGAAAATGGAGGTTGAGTTGGAAAGGCCGTTTGTTTACATCAGGCACCACATTTATGTAGAAAGTAATATGAGTGCTTGTAACTACTTGAGGTGCATCTTTGTTGCATCAACTATTTAAAGTGATTTTTACCTTTGTATTTGCAACATCATTCACCAGTTAATTAACGATATTTTAATTGATTATTTACAGTAAAAGTTTTAAAAAGTAAAATCTTATCCAGTGGTTCTCTTTCAATTGGTGTCATGGGGAACCCTTATTTAAAAAAAGGTTATCGGTCTTCGTGGGGATTGTAACATCTTAAAAATGATAATAAGCTGAGCATCCTTGAAAAAAAGACCTCAGTTTGGAATGAAGCTGGTCAGAATCTCTTTTTAAAATGAATTTAAATACGCAGGGCATGGTCTGCAAACTGAAGCTCCTTTCTCTCCATCTTTCTCTCTCTCTTTCCCCCTCTGTCAATCAATTATTCTCTCTCTCTCTCTCTTTCTCTCTCAGATGATACTGGGCCGATACACGTGTACTTCCTCATTCATATGCATGAAGCGCTCAGTCACTCCCACCGTGAGCTGTGTGTGATTTGCTTCTTCACATTAAAGGGTTTTTTTTCCTTCAATCTTGCAGCTGAGCGAGCTGCCGGGATTTGTGTGTGTGCATTGAAACAATCGGGCGGCTTTACAGTTGACTATTAGCGACCGCTAGACTGAGGAAGAGGGAGAAGGAGAGATACGCGCATAGAAAGAGTAAATCGGTTCCACTTGGGCACATGATGTGGAGAAATCACTTGTCAGCTCGGAGCTGAAGTAGCCAGGATTTGTTTAAGGGGAGGCGATCACCGAGAGGAGACCTGCTCTAGCAGATGTTGCTGCAGCTGTGGGATCTGAGAGTTTGCGACCCGCTCTGTGAAACGCGCACATCTGGATGGTCACCAATCTCTGCAAGTGTAGCCCTGATAGGAGCGGTCTGTGTACTGGCAGGAGTGAGAGACTGTGGAGTCTGCCTGTAGTGATTGTTACCGGGCTGTGCTGAGGTTCTCAGTGCTGGGGCCAGAGTGAAATAAGGATGTACCTCTATTGGCTGCAACTGTCTGCATCCTTCCTGAGCGAGAGATTTCTCCTGGCGGTTAATGGACCCTGCTCCTTCTAGAGTTGTGTACTGTTAAGGATCGGAATCCTTGGGCTTCCTTGTATTTTCAGCCCTTTCAACAGGAGCCTGTGCCTCCCACTGGAGGTGCTGTTGGGGCGAGTGCGGCTCTGTGGCGCTGTCCTTGGTGCTGAAACCATCAATGTTGGCAAGTCAGACCGAGGAACTGAAGGGTGTTTTGATGGGAGTTGCAATTTTTTTCTAACAGCGCGTGTCTTTTTTTATGGTGCGAATTTAATTCTGTTCACTGAGGCGAAGCTGCTCCTTAGGCTGCCCTGATTAACCTTTAAATGCCCGAAGACTGAAGACGGTGGGGGTCGCCGAGTTCCTGCTGCGCCGCCCGAAAGCAGAGTTAAAAAAAAGGGCAGAAAGAGGCAGAGACACGGAGTGGGGAAGGAGAGGTGCAAAGACTAAGCCAAGCCGGGAAGCTGGTGCAGAGCAATCGCCCCATCTCACTGATTGAATTTGGTTCATGTTTCTTTGCAAAGGTAAAACCTTTTACAAATCTCCTCTTTCCACTAAATGTCACGCTGTTTGTTCGAATTGTTCAAATAATTTTTAAAAAGGGGGCATCTTTGCATGGGGAGTGTGTGTTACACAGGGAATATTTTCTCTGACTACATGTACAATTGCAAACAGACGATTCTTGCTCGGGCTTGAACCGGTACAGCCTCTACGTTCATGTTCAACTCCAGAGATATTGCAGTGTTGGTCCAGAAAAGCGTTCAGACCTTACCCAGTAATAAGAGAATCTTTTCGTATTCAACTTTACAATATGGCAGATTTATTATTGTACAACATGAATAATACATGCACAAGAATCATTCGAACCTTGCAATGCCTTATTCCCCTTCACCTAATTTAATAGATTTGACTTTTTTTTTTCTGAAGCCCCTTTGAGAGGTTCTGAATAGGGACGATCGACTGCCTTAAGGTCCTTGTACCGATGCTTCATTTAGGAATTGTTTAAAAAAAAACTGCATAGGGTGTCTGGGTCCAAGAAATTTAAAGGACAAGACTTCTGCTGCGGTGATATTTGTTTTTGTTGTTACATTCTGAAGTAATGTGTTGGGGTTTCAATTATTAAATGTAGGAATGTGCCTGTTGTTCAAGAGCAGTATTGCAGCCAAGTGCTTGTCCATGTACAGCAGTGAAAGGTGGTTCTCTGCATCATTTTATTCCATCAAGTTTCATGTGTGTTTGGGAGAGAAGGGCAGGCGATTTTCTCCTCGCATCTTCTGGGTGGATTTAGGTTTTCCATCCGCCCAAGTCTTAAAACTTTTAGAATTTGGGGCATCTTTTGCGGAGCGTCTGGTGCCCTTGGTTCCATATTAAAAGCACCAGCAAAACGTGTAGCGTAATTTCATACATATACACTGCACCGTGAGGAAGTATACTCTGAAGAGGGGAGTGGTTGTGAATGCGAGGGAGATGGTTCTTTAACAATACAGGAAAATGTAATTAATGCACGGTGATCTATCTCAGCTGGGAAGCGTTCTTGTGTATTTTTGCAATGTTGGTTATTTGAGCAGTTTTCTGATTTAAATAAAGTATTCGTGGAACGTGGACAATAAACAGTTTGCACCTAATTATATGGTCCTTCAATAAATTAAAACATCCCCTACGTGATTCTGCTTTTAAATGTTAATGGAATAATTTCACTAAAGGGTTAAGCAATGTCAATGATCTGTCACTGAAATTATATATTCCTTTGCAGTTATTATTCCTCTTATTTTCATAGATGAACATGTGACCTGGGACAGCAAAGACCATTTTATCTGACCATAGATAGCAGTGTAGAATTGGAATATTACAGCAACTACCGCACACAATGGTGTCATAGAAAATTGCTGATCTGAGTGCCTTGTTTGACAAACACCAACAGTGAAAACATTCACTTTATGACCTTGTGCTCCAAAGTATTGAACCCCAAATTGACATTTTATTGGTGGTGTATGAGGCTCCCTCTTTGTTCTCTTTGAATCCCTCCACAGGATGAATTGGGTTGCACAGGCCAGCCCATGAAATTCCATCTATGTCACCATTGTTGGAGCAATCCATTGCTTCCAATGTAAATTTTGGTCTAAGAATTAAAATATTTTTTTGTGGTTTTCCATATTTTGACTATCACACTGAGTTTATATTTAGCTATTTGATCCTACGGTCTCTGAATACCATAGTAGGGTTAACATTGTAACCCTCTTCCATTTCTTTGTGCAGGTGACTGAATTTCGGAAGTAATTAGTTGACTGTGAAGCACTGTGGGCTGACCTGAGGTAGTGATGAGGCTGTGTATATATAAGTGAAAGTTTATTCTTTGAAGTTGACTCCAAGTCACCTCACTGGCTTTTTAGAAATCATGTTTATTTTGTCATAGACAGGTCCCTCTTGGTTTACAGGAGCCTATCATGTATTAGCAAGGAATGTGTTTCAGGAATAATGAAGATTGGTTGCTATACTTTTGATGTCAGTGAGAGAAGCCATCTTAAGTAACCTACGTTATATTGAAGGCTGTGGTGTATAAAATGTTAGAAATTGCTGGCATTATGTGAAATACTGCAGCATATTGTTGAACCACCTCTGTTAATGAACATTACTTTGTGTGTTCATGTTCCTCTCCCCTAACCAGACCTTGCTATATGAACAGACCAGCCATAGGGAGATGTTGGTGCCTTTCAGGGTAAGGACACTGAAGGACAACTCATCCCCAGGATGCTCTGGGTAACTCCTCCTGGTTGCTTTCTGTGGCCAGAATGCTGAAGAAAGCAGAGCTCAAAGAGAGGAAAAGTAACACCTTGAAAGGGCAACCCAGGACCAAAACAAATGTGATGCCTATTTCTTCCATTACAGAGTCATTTGGTTGAATGAACCGGCTGGACTTTTCCTACCTCTCAATTTTGGATGATGATAATTATAACTTTGACTCAAATGTTTCTTCTTTCTCACCATTATGCTCTGCACTCATTCAAATAAGCATTCAGTGTTGTCCTAACATATTATTTGTAATGATTTATGGGTAGTATTGCTGATAAAGAATCACTATGTAAAACCCATGATCAACAATATCATGTCCAAGTGGTTTGAAAAATTGGTATTAACTGGGCCATCTGAGTCTGTATAAGATGACAAGTGTAGGAAATGGAATGATTTAGCATTAATGTGGGAAGCTGTTCTGAGGCTTTCAGTTTTCTCTGATGCACACATGGTTTGGGAAAAGGAGTAAGACTATTACAAACTGAATTGAGATTACCAACCTCCCTTCCCCCTTGGTATTTACAGACTTAAAAACTACACAAACCTGTCATTGACATACCACTTCCTTACAGTTAAATCATCTGCTCCCTTATTCTTGTTAACCTGACTGTGGCCTGGAACCTGGGTAAATTCCTGGACAATGGAGATCCATTGTTGTATTTCCATTTGTTCTGCATCCAGTCATAAACCCTGCCAGAAACATGCTTACCTCCTTAGAATGGTATTTGAGCATTGGATCTTGCAATTGGGAAAATTATGATTCACATCCAACATCCTAACACACAAAAAAAAACAATAGGTTTCCATGGATTAGTGCAATACTGGATCAATTTCCAGCAGGGATATTAATACACCTTTTTTGTTGATTTTGGTCCCCGTCTTAGTTTCAGCTAAAGTCATGGGTAGGTTTTCTTAACCTTTATATCATCCATCACCAACAAATCTCAATAAACACTAAAAGTTTGCTCTCATTCCACTTAACAGAGAGGCCAATACACACTTGTCAAACCAGTGATGTCTCAGTTTACCAATTACAGTTACCAAGGTGATGCGACTACAATAGCCTGTTCTGCACCATTGAGCAAATAATGTCACAATCTGTCATTTCTGGCTAATCCATTCATGAAGTATGGACAGCTGGTCCCTTAAACAAAGTTTGATGTTCAAAGGAGATCAGGGTGGAGAAAGAATACAACATGAGCATGTGATCAATTTGATAATTTTATTTCGACCTTTTCTTGCTATCAAACTGGTCTGAAATTCAATTGTGTCTCTCTATTTGCATTGATTGTAGCCCATTAGACGGCATGAACAGGATTAGTATCAAGATGTGTGAGGAAATGGTCTTAACTTGTTGTCTTGACCATATGATTTGACTGTTCAGTGAATTTCGAGCAACAGCTGAAAATTAGCCCCCTTTTTCTGACCTTCTCTCCTCAGGTACAGACTTACTGGTAGCCTCATGAACCCTTTTGCAGGTGGCTGGCCCTCATGTAGGGAGCTGGTAACAGTAGAAAACAACAGCAACTTGCATTTATACAATAGCTTGAATGAAATAAAACATCCCAAGGTCCTTCACAGGGGAAATATAAAACAAAAATATATTACTGAGTTAAGTAAGGTGACAATTAGGCCAGGTGGCCAAAACCTCAGTCAAAGAGGCAGGTTTTAAAGAGGAAAGAAATAAAGTGGATTTTGGAAGAGTATTCCGGAGGTATGGCCCAGCGGGCCAAAGGCACGACTGTCAATGGGGGGGAACAATTAAAATTGGGGATGTCAGGATTAGAGCGATGCAGGATTTGAGGGGCTGAAGGAGATTACAGAGATAGGGAGGGAAGAGGCCATGGAGGGATATGAAAACAAGGATGGGACTTTTAAAATGGAAGCATTGCGTAATCTGGACCTAATGTAGGTCAACGAGCATGGGGGTGATGGTGAACAGGACTTGGTGTGAGTTGGGATATGGGCAGCAGAGTTTTGGATAACCTCAAGTTTATGGAGGGCAGAATGTGGGAGGCCAGTGGTACATCTGAATAAACAAGCTGGAGGTAATGAAGGTATGAATGAGGGTTTCAGCTGCACATTAACTAAGGTAGAGGGGGTGTTATGGAGGTGGAAATATGAAGGTCAGTGATGATGTGGACATGTGGTTGACTGATGAGGGCACCACAGCTCAGTCTCATTGGGCCCTCTTCCACTTCCCAAACATACACTTTCCATCAGGAATTATTAGGATATGCAGGGCTGGTCTTCCCCTCCTCATCTCAAATGTTACATTCCAACTGGAGACCCCACTGAGATTGGTAGCACAGTGTAGACCAGGGATTTGTGTCTGTAGAGTTCAGATGCACTCCAGCTAACACCTTTAAACTGTTAATTCCTCAGTGAACTAAATCACACTCATTAAAGAGACTCAGTGGGTTTTTTTGTTGGAGCAATCAGTAAACGTGAAACCCCATCGTTCTCTGTGCAAATGAGTGTTATTTGTAAGTGAGAGTTATGAAAGTTTGACATTGCTGAGTCACTGTTTGTACCTTATTGATATGGAGCTAAAACATTAGGTCTGTGCATCCCTGTAATATGGTTAAAGTGTGCTAACTAACTTGAGCACTTGGCACATCATAACATTCAAGGCTATGGGCCAAGTGCTGGTAAATGGGATTAGGTAGGTAGGTCAGGTGTTTCTCACATGTCAGTGCAGACTCGATGGGCCAAAGGGCCTCTTCTGCACTGTGTAATTCTGTGAAATGTTGGTCTGCATGGCTCAGAGTGACCATAGTCACTCCACAGAAGCATCCACCTAGACTTTGTACTCAAGTGTCTGGAGTGGGGCTTGAACCCATAAACCTGTGGCTCAGATGCAAGAGTGCTACTGCTGAGCCATGCTCAACACCCAAGCATAGCACTTGGATGAAGGCACCTGTCCTTACTTGGGCATAGTGACCCTCTTAACAGGCTGAGTTTTGCAACCAATTTTTTATTGCCCTTTTCATGGCTTTCCCCCCTCAGTGGGATGATCCAGCAAAGGTGTTGTATTGGCCTCAGTACCTCTCATCGAGGAAGGGGCATGGAGTGTGGGAGTGAGTAGAATCCAGGGCTCCTTTGCTGCAAAGTGTGTGGATATCAGATAAGATTTGAATCAGTTGTGATGGTGTTTTCAGTTGACTAGCTTTCTCAGACACAATCCTCAGCCACATACCCTAGGAACAGTTCGTTGGATGAGGGATCTGCTGATGCGACCTCAACCTAAAATGGACCACTCCAATGAAGGGAAAGACAAGAGAAGGGAAAAACACATTGGGTGCAAAACTCTGTCTGATAAGAGGGTCACATTGCCTGTGTAAGGATAGGGACCATCAGTTCAGTTTCAGTATTGGCCGTGGCTCAATGGTACCATTCCTGCCTTTGAGGTAGAAGTTTGTCAGTTCAAGCTGCACTCCAGAGACTTGAGTACTCAGGCTAGTTTGATACTTCTATACAGATGAAAGAGCACTCCACTGTCAGAAGTGCTGTTTATCAAGTGAGATGTTAAATGAAGCCTCCGGCCACCCCCTCAGGTGAACATTAGCAATTCATGGAGTTATTTTGGAGAAAGGCAGGGAAGTTATTCCCAGTGACCTGTATTACAAGCAGTCCCCAGGCGAGGTTCCCCCCATCTGTTAACTTCCCGAAAGGGACCCCGATTTCTTTATGCTCCTGGGTGAGGAGGAATGAGCTGGCTCCCCTTCTTTATTCAACCCCCTCGGTTGGTCACAACAAAGTTAATTTAAAAGCGATCCCTTCCCCCGTGGATACCTTTTCCCAGTCCAAATGTATTTATTTTTAGAAGGAGCCAATTTAACCAGGCTTTCTTGAGTCAAAGAAATTTATTAGTTACTAAAACCCGAGAAAAATAATAGAAATGCAACACACAGATCAGAAATGGGGAAGTTAAGAGCCCAGATAAAAGTTAAAAAAAATGCCTGTGAGGTGTAGGGTGGCAGTACGTTGCAGCCACTAAGTTGGGTGATTCTGATAGAGCTGACTTCGGCAGTTTCACAGTTGGTTTGGAGAAACTTGGTCCTGCAGGGTAGCTGAAGAGGTTGTCCTGTTTCCCTCTTGATCGTGGCTTCTGCTGAGGCTTACCTCCAGCAACAGAGAGAGAGAGAGAGAGAGAGATTTCGCCTGCAACCGTAGGGGTGACGAGTTGGTCTTCTTGTGCTGTCACCCTCACAGCATAACCTGCACTGCTCTGCTGCGAGCTTTTTGACCCGATTTCTCTCTATGAGGGGAAATAGTCGACTTGCATCTGTCTCAGGACTATTTTTAGATTCTGAGATATAAGTCAACAGGAGATGGATTTTTGGGTGACTGCTGAGATGTGCAAATCAGTCTTTTGTTTCTGCAACCACAGGAGATTAAAGTTCAGTCTTTTGTATCTTTCCTATCTCCCTTTCAAGTGTCTCTGCTTGAAGAAGGCCATGACACCTTTTCAGGTGCGACATTCCATGTTCTCTCAGGACAGGTCTGTCAGTATAATCCACATTGGAATTTTCCGGAAAGTGGTCACTTTATATTATCAGCCATCTTTAGCTCAGTGTCCTTGTTTGTGTTTCTTTAAAAAGACACACGTTTTCCATAAAAGCTCACTATGCCCGAAAGTAACTTGTGGTGGTAATCGGCTTTTCATGACAGCTGGACAACATTTTTTCCTCAACGAGCACCTGCTAAACAGATGATCTGGTCATTATCACATTGCTGTTTGTGGGAGCTTGCTGTGTGCAAATTGGCTGCTCTGTTTCCTACATTACAACAGTGACTGCACTTCAAAAAGTATTTCATTGGCCGTACAGTACTTTGGAACATCCTCAGATCATGAAGGACGCTATTTAAATGCAGATCTTTTGTGTGCTTTACCCATACGAGACAATGCTGTGAACAGATGGTAGGAGGGGCTGTGAATTATTTGTACAGTGGCCTGGCACAGTTTGCGTGGGTGCCATACTGTTTAAACAACTGTCGGAGATTTTTCCAATCCCTAAACACTGCGTTGGGGAGAGTGTGTGTGTCACCTCTTCAGCATTCAGGATTCCCATAGAAGAGGTCTCAGAGGTACACAATAAGATGTAAGGAGCAACCAAATGCTACTAACCACTTATAAAATGACTTCCTGTCAATGAACATTTGGGAGATGTTAGTTTAGGGAAATTTCTATGCAAATTAGCAGATATTATCAATATTTTCAAGAAATCGAGCCAGCCCTGTTGTAACCTTTCCAGTACAGTGTAAGGAACCAGTGTTGTTGTACCAGATAGAGGTGAACAGGGTTAAGTGCTACCCAGGAATATGTTCCAGTCGTTACACTAACTCAAATCAAGGATGCTGAATGGCTGGGCATGGATGAATTGACAGTGATCACAACATCTTTGATAGTTCCACCATACACAGGAGGGGCAGGTTACAGGTCCAATCTCAATGCTGCTTGTTGCAGGTGGAGCAGCATTAAGAACTGTACAACCAGCCTCAGTTCTCTGAGAAATGAAATGATATGACTTCCATGCCCTGGTGTTTCTCTGAGTCAAAATGGTGTGGGTTCAATTCATGATCCAGAGAACTGTGGCACAAAGAGCTAGGCTGACATCCCAGTGCAGTACTGAAAGAGTGCTGCACTGTCAGAACACTGTCTTTTGGATAAAAAGTTAAACCAAGGGCCCGTCTGCCCTCTTAGGTGGATGTAAAAGATCCCATGACATTATTTTGAAGAAGAGCAGGGGTGTTCTCATCACAAAAATAGGTTATCTAATCATTAGCATATTGCTGATTGTGGGATCTTGCTGTACACAAATTGGCTGCTGCATTTCCTACATTACAACAGTGACTATACTTCAAAAAAATGCTTTAAGTGGCTGTAAAGTGCTTTGGGACGTCCTAAGATTGTGAAGGGAGCGAAGTAAATGTAAATCTTTCTTTTTTCCTTTGCCTCCTGATTAACTCAGGGTTGGGGGGCTGGAGTTGTGTGGGGGGAGAGGGGTGGGGGGGTGGAGGGGTGGGGGGGTGCTGTCTCAGCAGGAACAGTGACCCCTGCAGGAAGGAATAACTCCCATGATTGAAGGGAACAGTGACTTTCCGTGTTCCAGCGCATGGTTGCAAGCTGGTCAGGATAAGAACCATCTTTCCTTATGGAAACATGGGTTGCTGCCTTAAAATTAATGGCGAAAAATAAGGACCAGCAGGAAGTAAAATGCTTTGACCTCTGAACGCAACAACATTTGTCTCTTCTCTATTGGCCTGCTGCCTAGTAACACATGCCCAGCCATTCAGTGTTTCTATAGTTGATTTTCTTCACCTCTCCAAATATTCTTCACTGCCTCAGGATAATGAGGATGAATGTTTGAGTTCTACTCAAACAGCTTACCCAGTGCTTAGTGAATGGATTATTGCAAGTTAATATTACCTCACACCACTCTCCCATCCCTCACCCCCTCCCGGAACCTCAGCCCAGCCCCCAATCCCTCACCCCACCCTCTGACCCTATGTCCCAAACTCCAATCCCTCATCCCCATCCCCAATCTCTCACCCCCATTACCCAAAACTCACACCAGTCTCCAAATTCTGACCCCACATCCCCATTCCCAATCCCTTACCCCATCCTTGGTCCCTCACCCCTGCTCCAGATAGAGAATGCTAGCAGGCTATTTATTCCTGGAGCGCTCCACTGTTGGCCAAACATGATTGCCCAGAAGGATTTACTGAATAAAAATCAGGAACAGGAACACCTGGTCTAGAGTCATTGAGGTTAGTTGTAGCATCCACCATCACTGAAACAGGTTCCTAATCACTGAGCATTCTGGAACTGCTCAGTTGCACATTGGGAAGTACATCTATTAACAAGAGGGTTGTACATGCCACTGCCTCATCTCACTCATAATGTGATGCAATGGGAGTCGATTAAGGGACACAAGTTGATGTACACTTAGCTTTATCATTTAATGCAACCTGGTGTTTTTAAGAAAGGTAGAACTTAATATATGACTTTTATTGACACAGAAGTCACCCTCGTATACATGTGTTTGGGATCTGATCCTTAATGGGCCAGTAACTGCATAATGCTAGGGCTAATCCTTTAGTGAGTCTCTTAAGATTGCAGTATTGTGCGTTGGTAGTTCCACTTCACTAGTTCTGCCTCTACCCACCACCTGGCAAACAAATTGTATTTGTTAAATCCCAAGAAATCACTCCAACTGGTGAGAAACAGAAGAAATAAATGCTAAAAACATAGTGAGAGTCGTTACCACACTAGGAAAACATGGCATGTATAAGATATCCATCTATACCTGGCAAAGCTTCCCCGGTGCAAGGAGTGAATGGAGGAAGGTTTGGAAAGGGAACGATTATTTACTGAAAACAAAGACTCCATAAATGTTAGCACATGAAACTGTAATGTATTAAAATTTTGTTTATAATGCCTCACTGATTAAGAAGGATTTTTTTCTTTTTTTAAAATTAAAATAATTAGTCCACTTAATGTCCAATTAATCAACAACAGTGGGGTTCCAGTTCCAATGTTGGAATACCACTGACATGTTAAGAGTTACTAGCACTGAATTAGATGTGAAGTGTTCTTATTCCCTGGAATGTTGTCAATGGTTATTGCTTCAAGACTTGAAGTGGGAAGATCCTTATTGTTTAATCAAATGTAAATTAAAACTCTCCCTTGGTTTGAGAAGCATCACACCAACTTCCAGAGCTAATGAGCATTTACCCTTTATCCAGTATAAAATAAAAACAGAAAATACTGGGGAAAACTCAGCAAGCCTGGCAGCATCTGTGGGGAGACAAACAGAGTTAATTTTTCGAGTCCGTATGACTTCTTCAGAGCTGAAGAGAATTTATCTCTTGTTACTGTTTGAGGTGGAATGACTGATGTTTCCTGCTCTGTCTGAGTAATGGCTTGAACTGACACCATTTTCTCGTATGCCTGAGTTTCACTTCAATCTGCTTCCATATAATGAGATAAAAGTTCCAATAATTAAATAAGAGGAAACTAAACAAATATTTCTGTCTTTATCACTCATATACACCAACTTCTCCATCTAAATTGATTTCTACTTATCTTTCTATCTCATTACTGATTCCTGCATCAGCCACCATTCTCATTATTACGGGTCTTTCACTATCAAAGCAGTTTCTTGGTTGGAATGAAAGACCCAATAAAACATTCATGTCCTGAAAAATAAGATAAAACATAGAATAAGAAGCAAATATCCATGTGATCCTTCGCAGCTTGAATTTTAAATCAGTCGTTGAAGATGTCAGAATTGTTCCACACTTTAGAAGGTGTTGGGTACTGGGAGGTTATCCAGCGATGATGTCACGAACATCCCTCAGACCAGGTACTATCTGCCCAATATTGGAGATGTCACCCAATATAATGCATCTCCTGAGTATTTATCTGCTTCTCTAAAAGCAAATCCCAGGATGCCTTTCTCAGCTTGTATTGTATATTGTCAGCTCAACCAGGACTTCCTTCCAAGATCTTACCAGTTCAGAAACTGTCCCCAGTTTCAACTAGTGTTATAAACTATGGCATTTCAAATGCGTACCCAACTACTTTTTAAATGCGTTGAACATTTCTGCCTCGATTGCCCTTTCAGGCAGTGAGTTCCGGACCCCTGTTGCTCCCTGGGTTGTAAAGCTGCCTAGCTCCTAGCCTTACTCTGGCTGTAAAATGGCACTGAACAACCATGTGGTGGAATCAAGCTTTCCTGGTGTATCACAAGTCACCACAATCATACTATCAAACTAGCTATTGGCCTTCCTGGGCACAAGAGTTCCAACCGAGGGTTGTCACTCCGCTGGACAAGTCCTCCTTCACATCTTCAGTGTCTGACCAGTTCACACCTTCCTGATCATCGCGCTGACCTTCTCGAGCTCCTGATGTTTAATTTATGAAGTATGTCACACCGATGTTCACACCCCTTTGGGATCTCATATAACAGTGGTACATACATTTGCCCAACCCCCTCTCATTTGGGGTTGTTGCCAGGCAGTTGTATGGTGGGTGGATCCCCTTTTTTTCTCCCATTCAACCTTTGCCCCCACCCACAAACAGTTATGTCCATCTTGTGGATTTCTCCCACCTTAAGCCAGTTTCAATCGGTTGAGCTATAAATTCACACAAATTCAACCTTGAACCAAAAAAACTTTAGCACTTGTATCCCTTGTCCACAGGACCATCTTGAGGGTAAACAGTCTCAGTTCTGTTGAAGGGTCATTCGGACTTGAAACGCTAACTGTGTTCGTCCCCACAGATGCTGCCAGACCTGCTGAGTTTTTCCAGGTATTTTTGTTTTTGTTTTCGATTTCCAGCATCCGCAGTTTTTCGCTTTTATCTCAGTCCTTATCTTATTCGGCCCACAGTTTTTGCTGGTGGACTATTTTGTCCATTAAGTGAAAAGAAGAAAAGCACATTTTTAACCTTTGTGCAATTAAAGCAATAACATACACTCTGATTTTTCCCTTTCTTCAGTAACGCGATTTCCCTCTGTTTCACGATCCTTTGTCCATCTCTGCAGGCTGGACTGCCAAATGCTGTTTACATGTCGCAGTATCATAGCTGCAGCAACACGTTGGTAAAAATCAGATTGAAAGGAAATGTGGGTTAAAAAAGAAATTACAAAAAATAATTAAAAGAAAATCTATTGACCCTAAGTCTTCCAGGGTGAAAGAAATCTCTCTCAACCCCTTTTAATTCTTCCGTCAATGATTTTAAATCTATGACCTCTGGTTATTCACCCACTCACCAGATGGAACAGCCTTTCCTTTTCGACTGTTCAAAAGCTCTCAATATCTTGAAAACCTCCACTAGATTGCCTCTTAAACTTCCTTCTTCCAAAGCGAAGAGTGCCAATCTTTCCAATCTCTCCTTATACTGAAGTTCCTCACACCTGGCAACATCCTGGTGTAGGTCTTCTACCTTTTCTAAGACCTTTACAGCTTTCCTGAAGTGTGGTGCCCAGAATGATCCACAACACTCCGGCTGAGGCCTAACCAAGGATTTATTAAGTTCTACATGATCTTGATGCTTTTATATTTGATTCCTCTATTTATAAACCCAAGTGATCCAAATGCCTTTTTAACCACCATATCAACTCACCCTTCTACCTTAAAGAACTTGGGTATAAGGACACTAAGGTGTCCTGCTCAACCACACTGTTCAAAATCATGCCACTGACAGTATATTGTCTTTGTATATTAGTCCCTCGCAAACTGCATCTCTTCACAAAGCTCTGTGTTGAAATCTTATCAACCATGCTTCCACCCATTTCACCAATGAGTCTGAAGTCTGCACCTATCCTCATCACTATCTCCTATGTTGTCAAGTTTTGTATCATCTGCAAACTTTATAATGCTGCTTTTTACCCCTGAGTTTAGATTGTTTATAAAAATGAAACTAATGGATGCAAAGCTGACTCTTGGGGACTGCGTTGAAAATCACCTCCCTGTCTGATCAACCCAGTCACCACCACCCCTTGCTTCCGATCACTGAACTAATCCTCTACTATTAAATGTTTTAGATGGGAGTTTATTTTCCATATAACAGCTATTATAAATGTAGTCACTCTGCAGTTTGTAATATGTAGTAGCCTCACAAGGCATTTTAATCTTCCAACCTTACATATCCCGTAACAAATCTCTCACTTTGACAACCTTTGATTTTCTTAGAACATATTATTTACACTTGTCATTTAATGCATACCATTCATACTTGACTGCCCATCATAGATTAAAGAGAAGGTAGTTATATCAGCACTATTGTGGCAGATGCTGTAAGCATTAGGGTAAGGGTCACTGACAAGAATTATGGACTCTCAAAGAATGAATTGAAGATCAAGATTTCATTACAACATGAGACCAGCAATCAAACACTAACCTTGATGTATAAGTGGGACAAAATCCACTTCACTGGCTGGCCAGGGAATGATTGCAGTGTTAGTGTGGTATGATAGCAATTATGGTGCTAGAGTAGCAATCCAGGGTCATGTGTTCAAATCCCACCAATGGCAAAGGGGAAACTGAACGCTTCTGATGGGCACCAGAAAAAACTGAAAGTAGCTGGATTGTTGTAAAAGCCTGACATTCACAGGCCTATATGTGACCTGAGCACACTATTTAGCTGATTCTTTGCACCCTTGGACATGATCTAGTAAGTCACCCAATTGTAAAAAGAAATGAATCAATAAATGTGAGCATGCTGGTGTCACACACATCATGAGCACACTGGAAGATGATCATCCAGCCATAACCTGATAATCACCTACAACATCTTCTTTTCATGCTCCCACACCGTTACCTCTGGTGCCCCCCCAAGTATCTATCCTTGACTCCTGTCCTATTCTTTATTTACACGCTGCCCCTTGGCAACATGATTGGAGAACACATCAGGTTCCACATGTGCACTGTTACAGGTGGCTCTACCTCACCACCACGTCTCTCAACCCCACTACGGTCCCTAACCTCTTAGACCACATGTCTGACATCAGTGCTGGATGAGCAGAAATTTCGTCCAATTAAATATTGTGCAAACTGAAGCCATTGTCTTTGGTCTCCATCACAAAATCTATTTCGTCACCACAAACTACATCCCTCTCCTGGGCAACAGGCTGAAGCTGAGCCAGGTTGTTTGTAACCTTTCTGTCATATTTGCACCTGAGATATTGCCAGCCACATATCCACTCCACTCCAGAGCTCTTACTTCCATCGCTGTAACATTGCCTGACTCTGCCCATAACCACCATTCATGCCTTTGTTACATTTAGACTTAACTATTCCAATGCTCTCCTCACCTGCCTCTATTCTACTCTACATAAACTTAAGTTCATCCAAAACTCTGCTGCTTGTATCCTAATTTGCAGCAAGTCACATTTGATCATCACTCCTGTGCTCACTAACCTGCATTTGCTTTTGACCTGGAAACACCTCGATTATAAAATTCTCATCCTTATTTTCAAATCACTTCATGGCCTCAGCCTCCCAGTCTCTGTAACCTTCTCTATTCCCACGACCCTTGAGATCTCTGTATTCCTCCAACTCTTGCTTCTTGAGCATCCTTGATGCTATTGGTGGCCGTGCCTTCAGCTGCCGGGGCCTAAGCTCTGGAATTCCCTCCCTAAACCTCTCCTCCTCTTTACCTCTCTCTCCTCCTTTAAGACGCGCCTTAAAACCCTCACTCTTTGGCCAAGTTTCTGGTCATCTGTCCTAATACCTACTCAGGGTGTCTCAGTGTTAAAGTTTGCCTGATTTACACCCCTGTGAAGTGCCTTGGAGACATTTTACAACATTAAAGATGCTATACAATGTAGAATAAAGGGTTACCAATGTAACTAAGGATGTAACTGTGATGCAATGTTACATCACTAAGAGACTGAGATCTGGTGGGAAGCAGAATTACAGCTTCCTGTTGAATTACTGGGATGTATAGAGATCTGTAAATAAACAAGTGTGTTTTTACAAATACCGGTCTATGGTAGCATTCGTGGGGTAACCGGCAAACCCGAAAGAAACCCCATCAAAACCCTGACCCCAAAGTGAAACATATAACAATTTCTTGTTATTTTGGCTAATTTTACATTGAGAAATTCCAGACTGGAGACAAACTTTAAGCATTCTGATATGAAGATTTGCCTTTGGAGGGAGTGTACATGAGACAACTGCACAGCAACACAAGTTGCAGAAATATCACATCAAGAGTTAAGTAAGAGGAAAAGGTAGAAAAATTAGCACAAGGAGAAAGAAGATAAAGAGAAAAAAATCCAATTAAACTTTCAGGAAGACTTAAGGCAATGAGTCAAGATGTACCTGACAGAATTTTCACATAGCAGCACTGATAGGGATATGGTAGAAAATCAGTTAATCGTTTCTAATCCTCAGAACAACTACAACATTGTATTAAAAATGGAATAATGCTAATAAATGCTGCTTTTAAAGGACTTGCATTTCCAAGGTGGACTAAGAATAGTAACACATTGCTCCATAATTCTGTTAAGTCCTAATGACTGGTAGTGGTGCCAAACGCATAATGCAATCTTCTGTGTGCTTTGGACTGAATAACTGGATTGATTTTTGATCAAAGCAAATCAATAACTCTGAAATGTTTGTCTGAAGTATTGATGTCATGGGTTGAGGACTGTATTTTGCTTGAATTGTGTGGGATTTTTCTTTGAAAAAGATATGAAAATAGCACTTAAACATTGTATATGCAAATAAAAATCCAGTCCCCACTCACTTTCATCTGTTATGAGATGAATGAATTAAACCACTCCCAATCAATCCCTTCAGATATAGCTCCAATGGATTAATCTTTTTCCAATTTGTTCCCATTTTATAGAATCTCAATGGATCAAACCCCTTCTCATTCACTCCCTTTTTACAGAGACAGCCCAATTAATTGTGCCTGATATAGGAGGTAATATTTGATCCTTTGCAGGAAAGGTCTCCATTCTGAAGAAAGGCCACAGGCCAAACAGTCTAGGCCTGGAGTAAAGAGTTGAGAAAATCCCCAGCTCCACAAACCCAACTCAGGCGAAAGCATCCTGGAAAGTCAGATTTTGGTTTTGACATCGAGGAAGTTGGGGGAGGGGGAGTGGGGGGCAGTGGGGTTGGGTGAGTTTTAACTGGAGTCAGGCCCACTGTTTCCGGAAGGAGTTTGGAGGCATCCCCAGGGGCTGTCAGGTACAGAGGTGGGCTGTACAAAAAGCCTGTTTCAGTGACCCTGGACCTAGTGCTAGCTTTAAAAATACAGAGTATCAGCCCCTCCAGTGCTCACCCCTCACACCCCCTTGCTCCCCCACTCACTTCCCATGCCCCACCCATGCTGAACTACGTCCCTCCACTCACTCCCCACGGCCCCTCATATCCTCCATGCCAACCCATGCCCCCACCCGTCACCCTTTGCCCTTATGCCCTCCATGCCAACTCACCCAGTATCCACCATGGGCAGACCTCAGGACTCATGCTGTGATGAAATTAAGTTCTTAAGTATCTATTGACAAATTCATTATTTTTTCAAAAACACTCGCATTGGTTAAAACCCGTTCATTACATTTAACTTTCTCCAACTCCTTAATTTCTGATTAAAAACAAACATTTTGTATTCATAGCTCTACTTCAAAGACTTTATAACCACTTGGAGCTGTCAATCAAACTGTGAGCTGACAGGCATCCCACTGTGATTGTAGGCTGCGCAATCAGTTATGCATCACAAATCCTATAATGATACCCTCAGGCTTATTTCAACAGGCAGAGTGAAATATCAAGCACTGATTTCTTTAAACTGCAGGCAGTTTTTCTTTTAAATTGAAAGGCCAAGTGACTTAAATGCCTTTACAGCTTGACAATTCCTTGGAGAGCTTTACAATTCTAATCCGCTTGACAATTCCAATGAGTTTATTCACTTTTTACGCACATTCATGTCTACCTTTAAGAATCCCAAAGGACACTTGACCTCTCCCAAACGACATCTGACCTCTCTCAAAGGGCACCTGACCTTTCCCTAATAGAACCTGACCTCTCTCAAAGGTGTCCCTGGATCTATCCAAAGGGATACCTCACCTCTCCAAAGAGCTCCAGCATTTTAGGCCTACTCCTGAAAAGTCTAAAACACACAAGTCGTGCTTTGGACATCCCACAAGCGAAAATTTGACTTGATTGAGGGTACTTGGACTTTAACTTTTGCAGCTGCCTCTGTGAACCAGGGATGTGCAAACTGCAGGGCCCACCCCTGTTCCCCACCCCAAGAGTGAAAATGGTGGGTGTGGGTTCAGGACGGGACTTCCAGAATTGCGTCTCCAGCCCCGTTTTGGATAAGCAGGGGACATTCCCTAACCCCACGAAAATTCAGCCCCCCCACCCCCCGTTTCTCCCCACTTATGCTGCCAGGCCGGGTGGGCATTTCCAGCATTTTTGGCTTTTGTTCCAGGTTCAGCTCCTGTCCTGGGCTGACTTTTTCTGGGAGTAACTTCAGCAGCTCTGGTTGGATGAGGTGGGTGGGAACAGTTACACTTTTTTATCCTCATCGGAAGCGGACGGGGGTTTGGTGAGACTTACCCCAAACTCTCCTGTGGATGGCTCATTTAGTTTAAGAAACACACTGAAAACACATCAATGCACGACGTTAATCTCTGAATCTGGAACATCCTCGGTTGTGCCTAGTAATGTCTTGTACCTCACCAATCTAACGGGCTGGTTTCTGTGTTCCGTTTGTTTTGGGGACATCTGTGATTTGGTTGAGGCGATAAAAATAGACTGCGTCAGTTAAAGAAAAAGATTGCACTTTCAGAGGCTGACCAGTGTTCACACCGACTGAGGAGAAAACTCATCCGCAGATTTCCAGTAAACAAGGGCAAGTGTGGCTGATTTGAGGGACTGAAATTTTCAACGTAGGTGTCACTGAGAGTAGAAAATAACATTAATTTGAGTTAATTGAGGTCCACATTTACATTTTGCAGCTAAGTAGGACCCTATTGTTTGATAGTTGATTTTTTATAAAGTAGCTTGGGCCAAATTTCCTTCTTCAATAAGGAATTGAATTTATTTCCACTGGCCTTGACTGCTTAGTCATGATTCATTTTCTCAAACTGCCATCTGCAGTGATATGTTATTACAGGCATTTAATAATCAGACAGTGTGATTTTACACCAAATCAATGTTGAACTTTTCAAGAAGCGTCAATGCCCATTATTCTTAAATTTAATTTTAATTCACTTTCCAAAAATACCTTAGTTGGAAAAAAAAGTTCCCTCCTGTTTCACTAAAGTGGTTTTCTTTCTAAGTGCACCTTATGGATATCAACACATGTTAATGGATCAGTTCTTGCCCACTCCTGTTAGTGCAGGCAATTGGCATTGGCTGTTCTGTTTGCTCTTGAGCTATTGCTACCAGACTACTTGACCATATATTTTTGGAGTTATGAGAGAAATAAATCACAGGTGTAGCAGAATGACAGTATCAAGCCTGTAACATAGATCTTCCCCCAATAAATGTTAAGCCTGGCATTACATATTGGACATCAATATCTCAGAGCAATTCTAACTGATAATGTTTTGAATTGTGACCTTGATGAATGTCAGCTGTTTGGGAAGTGCTTCCATTTTGTCCTCTCTGTACCTACATCTAGTCCTAGTCTGGGAAAACAGGAATGTGCAATGATGGAAAATATCCCTCTGGTCCACTGAATCCCAGTGTTTAGGAGCTACCTTATCTCACTATATCCGTCAAACCCCTCCATTAAAATCTCCAAGTGTTTACTCTCCTGGATTGTGTACATGATGAGATTTAAGTGTTCATTCCTCATTTTCCTCACCCTCTGTGTAAACTATCAGAGCTATTATCTTACCCTCACCTGTCTAGGTTTGTGGCCCTGTTCACTGCTTGATTCTGTGACTAACATGAAAGTATTGGCCTCTATCTTTAGGACCTGGAACGCTTCAATAATCTCTAGTCAGTGAGGTTATTCAAACTCTTACAAGCGGCCAGTGAGTTGGAACAAAGCGTGACTGAGTGTCCTCGGTTTGACAGCTGTGTTAGCCAAGATCAGGCAGAGTCGCTTCAGTTCTTCAGTTAGTCTCAGTGCCATGCAGAGGCAGCAAAAACACACCCGAGGCTTCCATTCCTGAGCAAGGTTAATTGGATGGCTTTTCCAAAGAGCCAGCACAGGCACGATGGGCCCAAAGGCTTCCTTCTCTGCTGCATGAATCCATACAGTGAGCTGTGCCAAGGGCTCCAGCTGAGTGCAGAATGAGACGCGGTTATGATATTTCCTGTGGTTGAATAGCTTGCCCATATCATCGGAAAAGAATAGTCAATAACAGGAATTACTGAAGAACCATCATTGCAACAACCGTGGAACTGAAACAAAAGCAAACAAAAGCGGTGGGGGAGCTGGAGAGATTCGATACTAATAGAAAGAAAACATGTAGGAATTACACAGCAAGTCAGTCAGTGTCTCAAAGTTTAGAGTTTGAAATCAAAACCTCTGTCAGAGTAACTGTTGGGTGGAAAAAAATTCTGGTGATGAGACTGATTTAAAGATCAGCCAAACTCCCATTACAAATAAGACATAGGAGCAGAAATTAGGCCATTCGGCCCATCGAGTCTGCTCCGCCATTCAATCAAGGCTGATAAGTTTCTCAACCCCATTCTCCCGCCTTCTCCCCGTAACCTTTGATCCCCTTACCAATCAAGAACCTATCTATCTCGGTCTTAAATATACTCAATGACCTGGCCTCCACAGCCTTCTGTGGCAATGAATTCCATAGATTCACCACTCTCTGGCTAAAGAAGTTTCTCCTCATCTCTGTTCTAAAAGGTCTTCCCTTTACTCTGAGGCTGTGCCCTCGGGTCCTAGTCTCTCCTACTAATGGAAACATCTTCCCCACGTCCACTCTATCCAGGCCTTTCAGTATTCTGTAAGTTTCAATCAGATCCCCCCTCATCCTTCTAAACTCCATCGAGTATAGACCCAGAGTCCTCAAACATTCCTCATATGTTAAGCCTTTCATTCCTGGGATCGTTCTCATGAACCTCCTCTAGACCCTCTCCAGGGCCAGAACATCCTTCCTGAGATTCAGGGCCCAAAATTGCTCACAATATTCTAAATGTGGTCTGACCAGAGCCTTATAAAGCCTCAGCAGCACATCCCTGCTTTTATATTCTAGTCCTCTCGAAATAAATGCATTGCATTTGCCTTCCTAACTACCAACTCAATCTGCAAGTTAACCTTAAGAGAATCCTGGACTAGGACTCCCAAGTCCCTTTGCACTCCAGATTTCTGAATTCACTCCCCATTTAGAAAATAGTCTATGCCTCTGTTCTTCCTACCAAAGTGCATGACCTCACACTTCCCCACATTGTATTCCATCTGCCACTTCTTTGCCTGTTCTCCTAACCTGTCCAAATCCTTCTGCAGCCTCCCCGCCTCCTCAATACTACCTGTCCCTCCACCTATCTTTGTATCATCTGCAAACTTAGCCAGGATGCCCTCGGTTCCTTCATCTAGATCATTAATGTATAAAGTGAAAAGTTGTGGTCCCAACACTGACCCCTGCGGAACTCCACTAGTCACTGGCTGCCATTCTGAGAAGGACTCCCTTATCCCCACTCTCTGCCTCCTGCCAGACAACCAATCTTCTATCCATGCTAGTACCTTGCCTCTAACACCATGGGCTCTTATCTTACTGAGCAGCCTCCTGTGCGGCACCTTGTCAAAGGCCTTCTGGAAGTCCAAGTAGATAACATCCATTAGCTCTCCTTTGTCTAACCTACTCATTACCTCCTTAAAGAATTCTAACAGATTTGTCAGGCATGACCTCCCCTTGATGAAACCATGCTGACTTTGTCCTATTTTACCATGCACTTCCAAGTATTCTGAAATCTCATCCTTAATAATGGACTCTGAAATCTTACCAACGACCGAGGTCAGGCTAATCGGCCTGTAATTTCCATCTTTTGCCTCACTCCCTTCTTAAACAAGGGGGTTACATAAGCGATTTTCCAGTCCTCTGGGACCCTCCCTGACTCCAGTGGTTCCTGAAAGATCACCACTAACGCTTCCACTATCTCTTCAGCTATCTCCTTCAGAACTCTGGGGTGTAATCCATCTGGTCCAGGTGATTTATCCACCTTCAGACCTTTCAGTTTTCCTAGCACCTTCTCCTTGGTAATGGCCACCATACTCACCTCTGCCCCCCGACTCTCTTGAACTTTGGGATGTTACTCGTGTCTTCCACTGTGAAGACTGACGCGAAGTACCTATTCAGTTCCTCCGCCATTTCTTTGTTCTCCACTACTACTTCTCCAGTGTTATTTTCCAGCGGCCCAATGTCCTCTTTTGCCTCTCTCTTACCCCTTATATATCTAAAAAAACTCTTGCAATCTCC
Organism: Carcharodon carcharias; assembly: GCF_017639515.1. Lineage (NCBI taxonomy): Eukaryota > Metazoa > Chordata > Chondrichthyes > Lamniformes > Lamnidae > Carcharodon > Carcharodon carcharias. The sequence goes on from NC_054500.1 coordinate 25,273,834, forward strand.
TTTTATATTACTGGCTAGTTTACCTTCATATTTAATCTTCTCCCTTCTTATTTCTTTTTTAGTTGTCCTCTGTTGGTCTTTGTAGGCTTCCCAATCCCTTGGTTTCCCACTGCTCTTCGCTGCATTGTATGCTTTCTCTTTAGCTTTTATGCTGTCCCTGACTTCCCTTGTCAGCCATGGTTGCCTTGTCCTCCCTTTAGTATGCTTCTTCTTCCTAGGGATGAATCTTTGCTGTGTCTCCCAAATTACTCCCAGAAACTCCTGCCATTGCTGTTCCACTGTCTTTCCTGCTAGACTCATCTCCCAGTCAATTCTGGCCAGCTCCTCCCTCATGCCTCTGTAGTTGCTTTTATTCAACTGTAATACCGTTACATCTGATTCCAGCTTTTTCCCCTCAAATTGCAGGGTAAATTCTATCATGTTATGGTCACTTCCTCCTAAGGGTTCCTTCACCTTAAGCTCCCTTATCAAATCTGCCTCATTACACATCACTAAATCTAGAATTGCCTGTTCCCTAGTGGGCTCCACCACAAGCTGCTTCAAAAAGCCATCTCGTAGACATTCCACAAATTCCCTTTCTTGGGATCCAGTACCAAACTGATTTTCCCAGTCTACCTGCATATTGAAATCCCCCATGATCACTGTAACCTTGCCATTCTTACACACCTTTTCTATCTCCTGGTGTATCTTGTGCCCCACATCCTGACTACTGTTCGGAGGCCTGTACATAACTCCCATTATGGTTTTTTTTACCTTTGCGGTTCCTCAACTCTACCCACACAGATTCTACATCATCTGACCCTATGTCATTTCTTGCTATCGATTTAATTTCATTTCTTACTAACAAAGCAACCCCACCCCCTCTGCCAACCTGCCTATCTTTTCGATAGGATGTATATCCTTGGATATTTAGCTCCCAGTCCTGATCCCCTTGCAGCCATGTCTCCGTGATGCCCACCACATCATACCTGCCAATTTCAATCTGCGCCACAAGCTCATTTACCTTATTTCATATACTGCGTGCATTCAGATACAACACCGTCAGTTCTGTATTTCCTGTCCCCTTTCTCATTGTCGTCCCTTTATCTGATGTGCTTGAAGTTGGATTCCTAGCCCTTTTCAAACACTCTGTTCTGTGTGGAAAGTAACTTTACAAAGGAGATGCTAATGGCTTTCACAGGCTGTAAATGGATTTTTAAAGGCAGGGAACAGGTGTGAAGGCCTCTGCATGAGCCATTTATTTAAATTATTTATCAAACATCCCTTACATCATTTGGCTTTCCTTTGTAAATGAAGTCTCACTGTTTCTTACCCTATTGCTGGTGGGAGTGGACTCAGCAACAATAACTTGCATTTATATAGCTCCTTTAACCTAGTGAAGCATCTGAACGTGCCCCTGCTCAGGTGTATCCCCTCGGTAGCCCTGTTGTAGTCACAATATCAGACAGTGAGGGGAAGCAGCGCTGATTCCTCCTTCCCAAAGTGTCTCCCCCAGACCCTGGCCATGAGTCCCAATTCCACACAGGACAGAACACTCATCAAATGAACCATCAAGAGCCTTAGGACCCCTTTGACATCTGATTTGCTTATTTGTGTTATAAGATCAGAAAAAAAAAATGGTTTAATGGATGATGGATCTGGTTTGAAGTGATTATTGAGTCCAGTGGAATGAAACATCTGGGTTAATATACATGTCAGTAACCAAGGGTATCTGTCAAAACAACTGCATCTTTTCCTTCAATCACTCTGTGGGATCTTACTGCACATGATTTTGTTCTTTACGTGATAACATGGACTGCAATAAATCATTGGCTGCAAAACACTTTGCGATACCTGAGGTCTTATTTGAGACTGGACCTGAACTTTGATAAGGATGCATCACCCGGGCCTGATCACTTCTGCTACCCTTAACAAAAGAAAGGCTTACATTTCTATAGTGCCTTTCAAAAACTTCACAATGTCCCAAAGTGCTCAGTTAAATACCTTTTTGAAGCATAATCACCGTTGTAATAAAGGAAATACAGCAGCAAATTTGTACACAGGAAACTCCTACAAACTCAATGTGATCATGACCAGACAATCTGTTTTTTAGTGATATTGACTGAGGGATAAATTTTACTGAGGATGGTGGGAAAATAGCGCTGTGGGATCTTTCACTTCCACCTCCGAGCGCAAAAGGGGCCTCGGTCTAATCTCATGGACTGATCTAGGATTGGCATTGTTGGTTAAATTATTGGCAGAACTGAATTGGGTTTGGAAGCACGTTTTCAGCCTGGATGTTTGGCTGCTGATTTCCTTCCTGCAATAATGCTGGGAATGGTAAATCTGACACTGAGTGTCCACAGAGATGAGGCTGAAACACTCAGCCCTGAGCTCAGCTGGCAGAAAACCAAACTGTGGCACTTTGGAGTTCCAGAGCCTCTGGGCCCCACCACTGTGATCAATGAAACCACAGAGATAGTTGACAATTTCAAATACTTTTGGGGCTCTGTGCATCTCAGCTGCCTTTGAAAGAGAATTACCTCAACAAACAGAGATCATCACAGGTGATAATATGATACCTTGATAAGAATGTATGGAACATGAATTCAACTAGCCACTTAGCTCAGATAATTAAACTGCCTTGTTATTCTTTGAGGCATGGGGCGTGCTCCTGGGCTGCTACACCTTTGCAACTAATCAAGACCGGATGCCTTTGACCAATGGCGTCTCCGATGGTCCTGAGGTACAGATATGTCAGGATCGCACAACTTGCTGCCTCCAAAAAGATCAGTCTCCATGACTGTAACTGTTTGGGTGGGACGCCCGATTAAAAGGGGGAACCTTGATATGAGGAAAGTCCTCCAGATCCTCAGTTGAGGCTCGCTGCGGATTGACATAGAACTAGAGACCGAGCAGTAATCACATAGACTCCCACAGTCATACAGGAACTGGAAAAGCCCAAGGAAACAAAAGGCTTCAAAGCGGCTAGGGATAGGAAGCTGGGAGCAGTGGTGAATGGATGTTCTCCTCACTAGAGAGACTATTGCTTTCTTATTAATACGAAAATGAGATGGACTTGAGTATAGGGAGAACAATTTTGAAGTTTGCGAATGGCATAAAACTTGTGAAAGTGCGAAATGATGGACAATGGGAGGAATGTGGAGAGGCAGCATGATCTAAACGCTATGGCACTGAGGGAGTGAAATAAGAGACGGACATGGGGGGGCCACATGTTCAGATCTTTGAAGGTGACAATGCAAGTCGATAAGGTAGTTATGAAAACATGTGGGACACAGGGACATTGGACACAAAAACAAGGAAACTGTGCTAAACCTTTACAACCTCTGGTTAGGTCTCAGTCGGAGCATTGTGGGTAATTCTGGGCACCGCACTTTAGGAAGGATGCCAAGGTCCTGGAGAGGGTACAGAGTAGGGTTATCAGGATGAGAGATGTCAATGATATTGAGAGACTGGATCAGCTGGGATTGTTCTCCATAGAGCTGAGAAGGTTGAGAGGAAATTTAAAAGAGCTGTTCCAAATGAGGAAGGATTTTTATAGAATAAAGAGAAACTGTTTCCAGTGGCAGAAGGGTTGGTAAGCAGAGAATGTGGACTTAAGATGATTGCCAAATGAACTAGACGATAGATGTGGGGAATTATTTTTCAACAGCGAGTTATTGAGATCTGAAATGCAAGCTGCCTGAAAGGGCTGAGGAAGCAGACTTGAAGGGGGAAAATTTATAGGGTTATGCAGAAACGGCAGAGGATATCTCTTTCAAAGAGGCAGCACAGGCACAATGGGCTGAATGGCCTCCTGCTGTGCTGTACCTTTACGATCTCAGTCGTTGTGGTGGAGGTTGTGAAACATGTCATATAAATACAAGTTCCTTCTTCAGTACAGTTACTGTTACCTAAAGTAACCCATTGTGTGTAAAGTGCTGCATGAGTTCTTTCTTCTGAATGAATAAGAAACCTGTCAAAATCTTTTCAACACAATAGTGTTCCTTTAAAAAGAAAGCATCTGTATGGAATATGGGTGTCCTAATGGGTCAGATATCGAACAGACCTGTTGAGATTGAAGGTTTGACAGTCTGTTGATGAGGGGAGGCAATAAAGGCCTAATGGCCCAGTTCTAAAGAGTGAGCCCGCACAGAAGGACTTGTAGAGCCATGTACATCAATCTCCGAAGGTGACAGGACACATTGAGAGAGTGGTTAGCAAAGCATGTGGCAGCTCGGGCTTCATAAATGGAGGCATTGAGTACAAAAGCAGGGAAGTTATGCTGAATCTCTTGTTTAGGCCACAATTAGAGTATTGAATCCAGTTCTGGTCACCAGACTTTAGATAGGATGTGAGGATCTTTGAGAGGGTGAACAGGAGATTTACCAGAATGGTTCCAGGCTTGGGGGATTTTAATTACAAGGTTAGGCTGGAGAAGCTGGGTTTGTTCTCCTTGGAGCAAAGGAGATTGAGGGAGATTTGACTGAGTTGTACAGGATTATGACAGGATAAGAGAAGGTAGACAAGTAAAAACCCGTCCCATTAGCCAATAGTGCAAGGACAAGGGGGACACAGATTTTGGGCAAGAGATGCAGGGCGAGTGTGCGGAAGAACGTTTTTACAGTGAGTGGTAATGACTGGAACTCACTGCCCACAAAGGTGGTGGAAGCAGAAACAATCCGTGATTTCATAAGGGAAATGGCTGGGCACTTAAAGGAAATAAACTTTCAGGCTACAGGGATTGAGCGGGGGAGTGGAACTGGCTGGATTGCTCCCTGGAAGCTAGCATGGACCGGATGGACTGAATGGCCGCTTTCTGTGTCATAAATGATCCAATGATTATTCAGAAACCAAGTTAAAAATGTTTGGGTAATCTGATGCTTGCTCCTAATCACCATGAGATCACAGACCTAACAATAGTAATCTTGCATGATGCGGCTGGAATGAGAAGTGGACATCCTCACCCGGCTTGTGTAAGGACAGTGTTCTAAGATTCAGATTCAGGCCGATAGTAGTGGACAATAGAAGAAGCTTCATGTTGCATCTCACTTGAATTGGGAATGTTTGATGCTGAAACTGGATTCCCAGGATGGGCCAATTGTCCATTCCCAGTATTCCTCACCAGGTCAGCAAAAAATTCACCGGAGACAAGAAATGGACACAGATGATGGAATGTTCTCTTTAATCTTCTCCAGGTTTACAACCCTCCAATATCTCCGGGCTTGTCCAATTCCGTTCTTTTGCACATCTCCAATTTCCTTTGCTTTTCCATTGGTGGCCGTGCCTTCAGCTTCCTTGGCCCTAAGCTCGGGAATTCCACCCATAAAGCCCTTTCGCTTTTCTCTCCTCCTTTAAGATATTACTCAAACTGGACCACTTTGACCAAGCATTTGGTCACCTGTCCTAATATCCCTTTAAGTGGTCCTGTCTCAAATTTTGTTTGATAGTCACTCGAGTGAAGTGCCTTGGGATGTTTTCCAATCCTAAAGGTGCTATATAAATGCAAGTTGTTTTTGTTTAACAGGAGGCCTTGATTATAGTCAGCCACTGATTAGAGCAGTGTTGGCTCACTATAAAACTGTGATCAAACTGGTGTGTGACATTTTCAGTTGTGTTTTAAAACCTCAGCAACCCAGTGGCCACTAGAATAACCATGTTAATCCTCCAAAGAATTTTGAAACAACCATGACATTGTTTTCAGCACAGCAAGATATTCTGTTGAAAAGGTTAGCAAGTGTACAGTCTTTGGTTCCACCCAGATATTTACACAGTGTTCCAAGGTATTATAGATTTGAGAATCACTCAGACCCATGCAGTCAGGCAGGATCTATAAAAGCTCAACTTAAGACTTCCACATTGCATTACACACAAGCTATAGAGCTGGATCAGTGGGTTGCACCCTCTGGGTCACAGGATTGTGGGTGCAAGTTCCCACTCTGGGAGTTGAGCACATAATCCAGTCTGAAGCTGCAGTGCAGTGCTGAGGGAATGCTGCATTGTCAGAGGTGCTGTCTTTCAGACACACCATTAAACCGAGGTCCCGTCTGCCCTCTCAGGTGGATATAAAAGGCCCTGAGATGGTATTTGAAGAAGGACAGGGAAGTTCTCCTCAGTGTCCTGCCCAATATTCCTTAACTAACATCACCAGAAACAAGTGATCTGGTCCTTACCACATTGCTGGTGGGGGAAGTTGCTGGATGTAAACTGGTTGCTGCATATATTACAACAGTGACAGCAAATCAAAAGTAATTCATTGGCTGTAAGGTGCTTTGGGATTTCCTGAGGTCATGAAAGATGCTTCTAACAAGAAACCTCAGGATTGGTAATACACATTCCAATGTAACACATTCCAATGTAACACTGGTCTCACTTCTGGAACTTGGGCATGAATTCAACCTGAGCTGAGACTTGGATGGTTTCCTTTTCCCTTGGCTCTGAGACCTTTAAAATTTTGGAACATTCTCATTCCAGTTTCAAATGGGTAAACGATATGCTACAAATATTGGCAATCACCCTTACAGTAGTTACAAGGACAGCCACTGGACATGGAAGATAAGAAACTGGCAGAGTAGGGAGATGTCTTCTGAAGTTTTGATTAAAGAACAGGCCAGGTAGCTAACTCCACAATTTACCCACGTCAGGGGTGTTTGGGCTGGCACTGAATGCGGTCCCTTGTCGCCATTGGTAGAAGTTGCTTGCACTCTTCATGGTGTGTGTGGGCCCCAAAAGAGCAGGGAGATTAAACAGAAAAATAAAGTAATTGGAGTCCACTGGGATTTGAACAATATTGTCCCATGCCTGGAACACAATATATTGAATAATTCAACACCAGATTGATTTACGCAGAGGAGCACTCTGTGAGCAGAACAGGGCCTATACACAGGAGAACGCTGCATGGTGAGTGCATTATACACAAGAATTCTGCAGAGTCAGAACAGAAAAACTAAGGCAGCCACTGCATCATTAAAAATTCAAATAATGAATGATGTAGCACTTAAAATTCTGGCAAAGCATTACTTAATAAAGATGGAAAAAAGGAAAGAAAGCCTTGCATTTCTATAACACCTTCCATGACCTCAGGACCTCCCAAAGTGCTTTACAACCAATGAAATGCTTTCAAAGTGTATTTAATGTAGGAAACTTTAAATATCACATTGCACCCCGCCACCCTTTGTTTTTCGAATTCGGCATCAGCAGAGGGACCCAGTTACTACTCAAAGCAAAGAGGTCACAGAGACTTGGTATTATAATTGAGGGCATATATTCAGCATTTTAAACTTATTAGCAGTTTAATTTTAAGATTGGATCCATGGCTTGTCAGAAGATTCTAAATTTGCTTTTTGTAATTTAGTTTGGGGAATTATTTTGAGTCCAACTCCAATCAAACTTCAACCCATCAAGGCAATGGAAGTGGCTAAAGGCCATTCCAAATGTCTCCATAATGGGAAATAAAAACAGAAAATGCTGGAAAAGCTCAGCACATCTGGCAGCGTCTGTGGAGAGAGAAACAGAATTAATGTTTCTAGTCTTCAGAGTCTTCTTCAGAGCTGAAGAGAGGCAGAAATGTGATGGATTTTATACTGTTTACGAGAGGGTGGAGCGATATAAAAGATCAGGGATAGGTGGGAGCTCAGGAGAGATTGACAAAGATGTCATGGACACAAGACAAAGGGAATATTAATGGTAGTGTTAAAGACTAAAGAAGGTGCTAATAGTGGCATAAAGATAAGAGCAGAATGTGTTAACAGTAGAACAAGAGTCAGCGCTCCACCCACCACTCTTTGCCTTTACACCCTCCATGACAACTCATTTAGTATCTACTATGGGCACACTTCAGGACCCATGCTAAGATTAAATAAAATAAAATTCCGAGTGTCTATTTATTTTAAAAAACCACTCTTGTTCATAAAAATCCATTTACGACATTTAAATTTCTTCAACTACATTATCCCTTATAATAACAAACAGTTCATTCAATTGCATAATCCCTTATAAAAACAAGCACTGGAATTAATAGTCCCACTTCAAAGTGTCCATAACCACTTGTAGCTGGCAATAAAACTGTGAAATGGCAGGCACCCTACTGCGATAATAGACTTGTGAAATTGGTGGCACAGCACTAATCCACTAATGGTAGCCCTAAGACTTATGTCAACAAAAAGAGTGAAATAGCAAGCAATCATTTTTTAAAAATTGCAGATAGGTTTTCAAAAAGTTAAAGGACAGGAGTTTTAAATTCCTCGACAGCTTAGCAGCTCCTTTTAACAATTCATCTTGGGACCATACCCAAAGGAGTAAATGACCTCTCCAAAAGGGGACCCTGGTTATCCAAACAAATTCACTAATTACAGACCTGCTCCTACCAGATCTAATCCAAACATGTTGGGTTTTAGACACCTCACACCCCAAACTCACACCTGAGTGGAGGCAGCTTCTGATTTCAATGGACAGCTGCTTCCGTGAAATACTCACGCTTGATCCCAACCTGGGGTCATGCCTGGCTCTGTGAAAGTGGTAGGTGCCGTGTTCGGGGATGGGATGTCTGAATTGGGGTTTTTCTGCCATTTTTGCAATGACGGAGAGACTGTCAGCTGTTGCAAAAATGCAGGCCTAAAGATTTCTATTCCCCAACACCAATCTCTCTACTGTGATGTGAGCAAAATTCACCAGAAATTTCTCTCGTGCGTAGAATCGAGAAACATCAGGTAATGTGACAAAGTTTCAGAGCGGTGCAGAGATTTAACTAATGTTTCAGTCTGGACCAGCTAATCTCAGCAATTCTGTTGGGTTGGAATCAAGCTCACAGCCAAACCCACTGTCCCAGTTTCATAACCATTTTTTCAGTTTGCAGCATAATGCAATATCCACTTTTTGAAATGCTCTGTCTTAATCTGATGTTAGCAATTAGGGTTAATTATAGTGGAGTCATCTTTCAAGGGAAACTGGGAGGGAGGAGGGGAGGAGAGTGGAAGTGATGGAGAATACGGAAAGAATGGTATGGGAGTCGGAAAGGTGATAGAGAGTGGGAGTGGGAGTGGGGGTTGGTGGGAGAGATGGTGGAAGTGGGAGTGGGAGTGGGAGGGGGTGGGAGAGGTGGTGGAAGTGGGAGTGGGAGTGGGAGGGGGTGGGAGAGGTGGTGCAAGTGGGAGTGGGAGTGGGAGGGGGTGGGAGAGGTGGTGCAAGTGGGAGTGGGAGTGGGAGGGGGTGGGAGAGGTGGTTGAAGTGGGAGTGGGTGATGGTGAAGGAGGTGATGAAGGGTGGGGAGTAGGAGTAGGAGAATGAATGGGAGGGGGTAGGAGGAGGAGGAGAGTGGGAATGGGAGAGGTGGTGGAGAGTAAGGAAAGAAGGGCGTGGAGGTGGAGATGGGAGAGGGAGGCGGTGGGGGTGGGAGAGGCGGTGGAGAGTGGGGAAAGAGGGGGAGTGGAGGTGGAGAGTGGGAGTGGAAGTGGTGTGGGTGGGAGAAGTGGTTGGGGGTGAGGGGTTGGGAGACATGGTGGAGAGTGGGGAAAGAGGGGGAGTAGAGGTGGGAGAGGTGATGGAAGGTGGGGAGTGAGGCTGTGAGGGGAGTGGGAGTGGAAGAGGTGGTGGGTGTTGAGGTATAAATCGGGTTTGTGGGTGGGTAGCACAACTCTGGGAGTGGGGTGGGGAGCGAAGTTAGGGATGTGTTTTTTTAATTCATTCACAGGATGTGGGTATCACTGGCTGGGCCAGCATTTATTACCAATCCCTTGTTGCCCTTGAGAAGGTGTTGGTGAGCTGCCTTTGTGAACCGCTGCAGTCCCTGTGGTGTTGGTACATCCACAGTGCTTTGTTGTGTAGCTGTTGGATACAGCTGAGTGTCTTGCTCGGCCATTTCAGAGGGCAGTTAAGAGTCAACCACATTGCTGTGGGTCTGGAGTCATGTGTAGGCCAGACCAGGTAAGGATGGCAGATTTCCTTCCCTAAAGGGCACTAGTGAACCAGATTGGTTTTTATGACAATGCGATATTGTCTTGGTCAGCCTTACAGAAACCAGCATTTGTTCTGAGATTTGTTAAGTGATTGGATTTTAAATTCCCTTAGTTGCCAAGGTGGAATTTGAGCTCATATTGTCAGAACATTAGTCCAGGCCTCTGGGTTACTAGTCCAGTCACATTACCCCAGTGCCAACGTTAGGGAGCAAGGGTGGGGAATGGGGTTGTTGCTGGGGTTGGGGATAGAGAGGGGAGTGGGGAATTAGGGTGGATACAGGGCTGAAGAACTTGGGAATGGGACTGCATGGGGAGGTCTCTCTGAGCGGTGATTGTACAGTAATGTACTGTGTGTACAGACAGAGCCTGGAACTGATTGCCAGTCATTTTGGAGATGGCAGAGACGCTGGTTCAATTGCAGCATTAGCCTCCTTTACTTAGGTTAAAAATTATGAAGTGCCCCCATCAATCTCACATGGGTTACAACCGAAACCAGAATGCCAAGTTGTGGGGTTAGTGGGGATGGAGAGGGTGTGTGGGGTGGGGGGACAGTGAGGGGGATTTGTCACTAATATGCTGTTGTGAGGGAATCATTACTGATTTGTTGATTGGAGAATTTCACTGTAAATCCAAGCCTCAGTCACTGCTGCAATGATATCAGGAGGATACTCTGCTTCCTTTCCCTGTTTGCTCTCCCATACTCAAAACGTTGACTCTTGCTGAGCGATAACTTCACTCTATTATGTGTTCCCACTACCTTATGCCCAGTCATTCCTCACTTGTGAACCTGGAGAGATCCAATCACCAGTCCCTGAACCAGGACTTGGTCCACAGAATTCCAGAACATGGAAAACTAACCTTGCACTGGGCTTCCTTTACTAATAAATAACCAACCAGCCAAGGACTACAAGAGGATGTTTATCTTGGACCTGCTATTCTATCTGCTGGTCTGAGGTAACACTATGGGCTGGAGTTTCAGCTCAGCTTGTGGGTATGTGCCCGGCACACACGAGTGTGAAATAGTGTGTGTTGACATCGGGCGAGCATCCCAACATCATTGCGGACTCACGCGATATTTCAGTTGGCAGGTGCGGGCAGGAGTCAGCAGCACATTTGCCAACAATTAAGAGGGTTGTTAAGCCCATTAATAAATTCATTGAAGTGCATTTTTCCCTCCTTGTCCAACCTTACAGTTGGCGAGCAGGCGAAAAGGCCAAGCGGCCTTTGGATTTTTGAGGAAACCTCATCCAAGGGGCAGGATGAGGTTTCCGATGTTAATCAAAAATAAAATAAAAATGCTTAAATCTCATTTATAACATGTCCCTGCTCATGTGACAGAGACACATGGCGGGGATATGTTTATCTTAATTTTAAAGCCTTTATTTTTAATGTTAGAAATCTTCAGCTGCCTGAGGCAGCTCTGTGCCTTCGGGGAGCTTTCACTGTGTCACCCGCACACATGCGCAGACTTCCACACTCGCCCCACCCCTGGCAGCGCTGAGCGTTTCTGTGCCCGATTACGCTGGCCATAAACTGGCCACCCAGCGTGAAATCACGGCCGGGGTCTGACTGTGGGCCGTGGTTGGTTTCTTGGCCGGTCCTGTGCCTGCTTGCCATGCCCACCCATCGAGGTAAAAATCTTGCCCTGGAGGTCAATGCACAGGGTGATCACAGAAATACACAGAAAGCTACAACAATGAAAAAGGGCCATTTGGTCCATTGAACTGGTGACCTGCCATCTATTCTCCAGGGCTTCTGTCTCCTCATTTCCAGTGAGAAACCTCCTGCCGTGTGTCCTTCAGTCCCTCTGACTATCAAACAGCTTCTGGTCTCACTCGGCCACCACAACTATCTCCGAGCTCGGAGATCAATTTCATTGATGCTCCAAACTAAATCCATCCCATGTCCACAGGTCCTCAGACTTTAATGTTAGATCTTATCCTACAGCGTTTTTCTCTCCATTCCTTGCTTATTACCAGGCGATAGCTGTCCTAACTGTATGTGATGTGTGAAAACGTGCTTTATTTAAAGCCTCCACACTCAGCCCTATTCACACAACATGGAGCAAAGCTTCACACGTTAAATTAACATTTCAGTTTTTAATTATGTTAAACTGAAGGTTACAATCTTTCCAATTAAAAGGATAAAGTGCAGTTAGACAGAATTGTCACATAATCCTAAACATGGAATCTCTGTTTAATGGTGTTTTCTCCTTGTTACTGTGTTTCAAAACAGCTGGTTGTAGTCAGTTTGAGAACAAACATTTTACTCTGTCTCTCCAGGTACAAATAGGTGGCCTTCAGATACTAATCCACCTTCAAAATGTGACTTCAGGGAGCTCTCTACAAAATGGCTGCTCCCAAGGTGCCATTAGCTGCAGTTTAAACTCATAAAACATGTTAAGGCAAAGCAGTTGGGAAAGCCTTAAATGCGCTTGATCATCTGTTTACACTGGTAAGATGTAGCAGCCCGTTTTGTAACACAGACTTCCCATTAAACAATATTCTGTGCTTCCGATTTTATTGAAGGTTTCAGGCAGCGCGTCCCACCCCAGGTAAATACTGCAGCTACTGGGAAAGCCGGAATGAAATTAGGAAATGCTGGAACTACTCAGCAGGTCAGGCAGAGTCTGTGGAGAGATGAACAGAGTTAACATTTCAGGTCTGTCAACTTTCATCAGAACTGACACTTGAATCCTGTTTCTGTCTTCACACAGATCTGCTGATTGTTAATTTTCTCCATTTCGTTGCTGATTTGAGGGGTTGTATGTGATCTGGTTTCTGCTCCAGACTTTTTCTTATTTTTGAGTGTGTTGTCTAGAAGGTTTTAGTATGGGAAGACATTTCTCGTTAAAAATAACAGCCTTTTTTGTTTCACTCTGAGCCTGCCCCAGCCTCATGAATAACTTGAAGCTTCTCAAGTGCAGATTATCGAGTGAAAATATGATGATGTGGCTGGAACAGAGAGACCTGGCTGAAGGAAGGGCCAAGATTGGATGTTAAATGTTCCTGGGCCAGAATTTTTGCTCAGGGGTTAGGCACACGCCCGACCCAAGTGAGTGTAATATGGTGAGGGAAGCGATGACACTGGGCGAGCGAGCCAGTGCCTTCACGCACTTGCGCGGTATTTCAGGTGACAGCGCGCCTGCCAACAATTAAAAGGCCTATTAAGGCCATTAAAGTGATAATGAAGTCCAGTTTTTGGCGGACGGGTGAAAAGACTAAGCAGCCTTGGGATTTTTTGGGAAACCTCATCCACAGGCGGGGGATGGGATAAGGTTTCCAACAGCTACTAAAAATTAAATAAAAATTTTAATATTCTATTAATAATACGCCCCTGCTCATGTGACAAAGTCGCACGAAGGGACGTGTTTTTAACATCTTAAAATCCTTTATTTTTAACTTTTCAAAACCTTCATCTGCACAAACTTGTGCACCCACCCTCCTACCCGCCCCTGCCCACACAGGCAGCACCAACCACTTAACCACACCCGCCCTCACCCCCCTGCCCACATAGGCAGCAGCAACCACCTAACCACACCCACCCTCCTACCCCCTGCCCACACAGGCAGCACCAACCACCTAACCACACCCGCCCTACTACCCCCCCCTGCCCACACAGGCAGCACCAACCACCTAACCACACCCACCCTCCTACCCCCTGCCCACACAGGCAGCACCAACCACCTAACCACACCCACCCTCCTACCCCCTGCCCACACAGGCAGCACCAACCACCTAACCACACCCGCCCTACTACCCCCCCTGCCCACACAGGCAGTGCCAACCACCTAACCACACCCACCCTCCCCCCCCTGCCCACACAGGCAGTGCCAAGCGCCTAATCACGCCTTTCACACTGGGCGGGCCTTAATTGGCCAGCGAGTGTGAAATTGCTCTCGGGCCCCAATCACGGACAGCGATCGGCTTCCTGACAACCACCACTCACCCCCGCCAAGCCCGTCTGACATGGGCAACATCCTGGCCCGAGATACAAGTTGTTCAGGGAATAATAGAGGAACAGAAGAAAGGGGAAAGGGTGGCAGTATTGATTAAGGAAAGCATTGCAGTGCTGGAGAAACAGAATGACCCCGCGGGGTCAAGGGCAGGATCTACTTGGCTAGAGCTCAGAAAAAATAAAGATACAATGACATTGCTCGGTGTAGTCTATAGACCACAAACTAGTGGGAAGGATGTAGAGGAACAAATTTGCAAGGAAATTACAGAGAGTTACAAAGATTATAGAGTAGTAATAATGGGGGACTTTAATTATCCAAATATAGACTGGGATAGCGGTAGTGTAAAGGAGAGAGAGGGTCAAGAGTTCCTAGCCTGTATTCAGGAGAATTTTCTCCAGCAGGATGTGCCCAGTTGAATGAGAAAAGAGACACTGCTAGACCTGGTTCCTGGGAATGAGTGGATCAAGTGTCATCGGAAAACCTTTAGGGGACAGTGATCATTGTATCATAGGGAGGAATTTCACCCATGTTGGGCAGGCTCAGCAGGGGAGGTTCGGGGAGTCGGCCACTGCCCATGATCGAGGCTGGAAGGTAATTTCACGCTGGTGGGTCCATTAAGGCCCGCCCAGCGTGAAATGTGAGCTCTAGCACTACCTGTGTGGATGGGGGTGGCGGGGGGGGGGGGGGGTGGGGGAGGTGGAGGGGAGTGCCAGCGGGGCGAGCGTGAGCTTTGCGTATACGCACAAGCGCCATTTGCAAATCTCCCTGGGGCACAGAGCTGCCTCAGGGAGATGAAGAGATCTTTAAAAAACAATAAAGATTTTATAAATGTTATAAACCATGTCCCCCACTACGACATGAGCAGGGACATGTTATTAATGAAAAAAATAAAGTTTTTATTTTATTTTTATTTGCTTTTGGAAAACTCACCCGCAAGTGGATGAGGTTTCCAAAAAAGGTGTAGAGGCCATTTTGCCTGCCTGCCAACCTTATGGTTGGATGGGCAGTGAAAAATTTCTTTTAATTAACTTTATAATGGCCTTAATAGGCCTTTTAGTTGTCAGCTGGCACGCTGCAGACTCTGGGGCACGTCCGCCGACTGAAATATCGTGCAAGTGCGCGACAACATCCGGACGCTCACTCAGTGTCAAGGCACATCATTTTATGTTCGTTCTTGTCGGGTGCCCACCTGCCTGCTGAGCTAAAAATTTTACCCGTAAGGTTTAGGCTGGCTGTGGAAAAGGGCAAAGGACAATCCAGAGTGTGAATAATCAACTGGGGGTAAGAAAGGATCTGGGCCGAATAAACTGGAGTCAAAGTTTGGCAGGAGAAGCAATAGCTGATCGATGGGCTACCTTCATAGAAACAACAGGTCGGGCACAGTCAAAGTATATTCCCTTGAAAGGGAAAGGTAGGGCTAACAAATCCAGAACTCCCTGGATGATAAAAGAAATAGAAATTAAGATAAAGAAGAAAAAGTGTGTTTATGATAGATGTCAGGTAGAAAATACAATTGAGAACCAGGCTGAATATAAAAGGTTCAGACAGGTGGTAAAAAGCAAATAAGAGAAATAAAGAGGGAGTATGAAAAAAAAACTGGCAATTAACACGAAAAGGATTTCCAAAATCTTTTATAAGCACATAAACAGTAAGAAAGTGGTAAAAAGAGCAGTAGGGCCGATTAAGGTCCAAAAAGGGGATTTACACATAGGGGCAGGGGGCATGGCTGAGGTATTAAGTTCATACTTTGCATCTGTCTTTGCCAAGGAAGAAGATGCTATCCAGGCCATGGTAATGGAGGAGGTAATTCAGGCACCAGAAGGATTTAAAATTGCTAAGAAGGAGGTATTGGATAGACTGACTACTTAAAGTTGAAAAGAAACTAGGGCCGATGAGATGCATCCAAGGATGTTAAGGGATGTGAAAGTGGAAATTGTGGAGGCACTGGCCATAATTTTCCATTCTTCCTAAGACTCAGGGGTAGTCCCAGAGTACTGAGGAGTTTTGAGCTTTACCCATTTGTTCAAAAAGGGTGTAGAGATAAGCTCAGCAACTATAGGCTAGTCAGTTTAACTTCGGTCGTGGGGAAACTTCCAGAAACAATAATTCGTACAATATTAGTAGTCACATGGATAACTGAGTGTTAAGTAATGGGAAGCAAGCATGGATTTCTTAAGGGAAAATCATGTTCGATTAAGTTGCTGGAGTTTTTTGAAGAAGAAACAGGAAAGGTTGATGAGGGTAATGCTGTTGATGTGGTGTATATGGACTTCCAAAAAGCATTTGATACAGTGTCACACAACAGACTTGTGAGCAAAGTTATAGCTCATGGAATAAATGGGACATTAGCAACATGGATACAGAATTGACTGAGTGACAGGAAACAGACTGCAGTGTTTATTGAATGTTTTCGGGCTGGAGGAATACTTGCAGTGGAGTTCCCCAGGGGTCAGTGCTTTTGCAGTCCTTGCTTTTCCTAATATATATTAATGACCTAGGTCTTGGTGTACAGGGCACAGTTTCAAAATGTCCAGGTGATACGAAACTTGGAAACATTGTGAACTGTGAGGAGGACAGTGTAGAACTTCAAAAGGAGATCGACACATTGGTGGAATGGGCAGACAGGTGGCAGATGTAGTTCAATGGGGAGAAATGTGAAGTGATTCATTTTGGTAGGAGAGCACGGAGAGACAATGTAGAATAAAGGGTACAGTTCTAAAGGGGGTGCAGGAGCAGCGGGTGCAGTTTCGAATTGTAAGCGTAGATGGTTAAGATAGATCAAGACAGGTTGACAGTGTGGCTTAATAAAACATACAGTATCCTAGGCTTTATTAATAGGGCACAGTGTCAATGGCTGGGATTTTCCAGCCCGCTTGTGACAGGACTCGCTCCGGGAGATTGGCGGCCCAGCCTAAAGTCTATTGACGACGATCCCGGTTGGGGGGGCAGGGCCAGAAAATCCTGCCCAATGTCTATTAATTACATTGTTAAGGTTTAATGGCAATTACAATGTTAAATAGGTGATATGTATTCGTACACCTATAAGTGGGGATAGCTGGGACACTGGGGGGGTTTGGAGTGGTATTGACTGTGAGCAAAGTCAATAGACTCTCTACAGCAAAGTAAACAGCTGTGTCTTAGTTTTAACTCCACCAACCAGCATGGATCTGATTAACAAGATGAGTACAAGAGCAAAGGAGGTTATGTTGAATTTGTATAGGACGCTAGCTCAGCCTCAGCTGGAGTATCGTGTCCCGTTCTGTGCACAAAAATTTAGGAAGGATGTGAACACATTGGAGAGAGTGCAGAAGAGCTTTACAAAAATGGTTCCATGGATGCGGAACTTCAGTTATGGAGATAGATTGGAGAAGTTGCGACTGTTTTCCTTGGAGAATAGAAGGCTGACAGAGATTTGATAGAGGTATTCAAGGTCATAAGTGGTCTGGACAGAGTAGATAGGGAGAAACTGTTCCCACTCATGGAAGGATCAAGAACGAGAGAGCACAGATTTAAAATAACTGGCAAAAGAAGCAAAGGCGATATGAGAAAAAGCTTTTTCACACAGCCAATGTGTAAGGTCTGGAATTCACTGCCTGAGAGTGTGGCGGAGACAGGGTCAATCGAGGCATTTAAAAGGGAATTAGACTGTGATCTGAAAAGGAGAATGTGCAGGGTTATGGGGAGAAGTTGGGGGCATGGCACTAGGTGAATTGTTCAATCGGAGAGCCTGTACAAACACGATTGGCCAAATGGGGGTATGGCACTAGGTGAATTGTTCAATCGGAGAGCCCGTAGACACGATTGGCCAAATGGGGGTATGGCACTAGGTGAATTGTTCAATCGGAGAGCCTGTACAAACACGATTGGCCAAATGGCCTCTTTCTGCACTGAGGAAATTCTGTGAAGAATCTGCAACAGACAGAGGTCCAGTTTGAAGTCTGATGCTCCCCCCCTACCCCCTTTGCATATGATTAGAGGGATGCATTGGACAATGAGCTGTGGGTTATTCCCCACAATTTCCAGGGAAGCCTCAAAAGTTTCCCCTGTAGAGTTTTTGGAAAGCTTATCATATTTCAAATGAGAAGGCATGTATTCCCTCAAGAAGAGAAGATTAAGGAGTGATCTAATTGAGGTGATTAGGATGATTTCAGGTGTTGATAGGCAGAAGGGGAGAAATTATTTCCTCTGGGGTTAGAACCGGCTGTTCGGGGGTGATGTCAGGAAGCACACAAAGGATAATGGAAATTTGGAACTCAGTCTCCCCCAAAAATGTTAAGGTTGGGGGTTAATAGAAAATTTGAAAACAGATTGATAACTTTTTCTTGGGTATGGGGGTCAAAGCTTAAAGAACCACAGTGGGTAGATGGAGTTAAAATACAAATCAACCATGATCTCGTTGAATGTCAGAACAGGCTCGAGGGGTTGAATGGCCTCCTCCTGTTCATGTGTCTTTGCAAGTATTTTGCATTCCTTCCTCGATCTGATCTTTATTCATCCGTTGATCGAAGGGAAAGGTTAGATTTCTGTTTTCAAGCCTTTTTCAAGAGTAGTTTTGAGTTGTGTAAGAGTGGACCTACTCCTCTGACCCTGATCAACCTCACCTCTGGTAGAGTACCATCTTCAACCCAATGGACTCTGAGAAAGATTATAATACTTTTCAGGTTTTGGAACCACAGGCTCAAACTGCAGCCCATCTCTCAATGTCAAAGAGGAAAGTTACAGAAAACATAGTGAATATTTTTATGAAATAATGTTAAATATCAAGGAGTCTCCTATACACCAATTGGACCAATGGAACCCCCCAGTGCAGAGCTAAGTGGAATCTTATATAACAGATGGAGGTCATTCAGCCTATTGTGGCTGTGCTTTTTGAAAGAATTATCCAATTACTTCCACTGCCCGTGCTCTTTCTCCATAGCCCTGCAAATCTTTCCCCTTCAAGTGCTGTGTTTATCCAATCCCCTTTGGCAAGTTACTAGTGAATTTCAGTTGACCGCCCTTTCAGGCAGCACATTCCAGATCACTGCTCATTTCTCATCTCCAGCTCCTCACCTTTTTTTTTTTGCCAATGACCTTCACTCTGTGCCCTCTGGTTACTGACCCTCCTGCCACTGGAAACAGTTTCTTCTTACTTATTCTATCAAAAACCCTTCATGATTTTGAACGCTCCTATCAAATCTCCACTTAAGTTTTTCTGGTGTAAAGCCCAGTTTCTCTTATCTTCCCATGTAACTGAAGTCTTTGGTGTTGTTACCTTTCTAGTAAATCCCTTCTGCATCCCCTCCAAAGCCCTGATATTTGTGCGATGCCCAGACGTGACTCCGATACTCCAGTTAGTAAGGCCCATGTGTTTTAAAAGGGTTGAGCATAACTTCCTTTACGATTCCCAGCTATTATTCCCAGACTGAGCTCATGACCTGTTTTCATTTGCTGAAATATTTGGTTTGGTTCAGTGATGGTGATTAGATTTCCACAAGAACATACCTTACTTTATAAAACATTCCCATTTACAGGGTTTCATTGTGTAGCACTGACACCAGTCACTGCATGAGTGATGGAAAATGTATATGACTGAACATTGTACACTTGGATAGGTGAGTACTTGTATCAGAAGTTTTCTATTACCGTTTGTTGTGGTTGATGTTGAGTTTGAAAGAGATGAGTGTGCCAAGATAGGGAAATAACACGTGTTTCATTAATTGATCACAATGTGTGAACATCAAACAACACCCGATATGGACAGCACAGCCCAACCGATAAGGAAGGAGCCATCCATTCCCTTTAGGAATTGTGCTCATCTCTCGGGTACAGATCCTGTCATCATATCATTTCCCAAGCTGTTCCTATTGCCTTATAGACTGAAGAAAACAATTTATCCTGATCAGCAAGTGCTCAATAAAGAAAAGCAGAAAGAACATTGCTCAGCATCTAACCCTGTGCTGTACCTGTCCTGGGAGTGTTTGATGGGGACAGTGTAGAGGCAATTTTACTCTGTATCTAACCCCGTGCTGTACCTGCTCTGGGGGTATTTGAAGGAGACAGTGTAGGTAGAGAGCTTTACTCTGTATCTAACCCTGTGCCATACCTGTCCTGGGAGTGTTTGGTGGGGACAGTGTAGAGGGAGCTTTACTCTGTATCTAATCCTATGCTGTACCTGCTCTGGGGGTATTTGATGGAGACAGTGTAGAGAGAGAGCTTTACTCTGTATCTAACCCCATGCTGTACCTGTCCTGGGAGTGTTTGATGGGGACAGTGTAGAGGGAGATTTACTCTGTATCTAACCCCGTGCTGTACCTGTCCTGGGAGTGTTTGATGTGGACAGTGTAGAGGGAGCTTTACTCTGTATCTAACCCCGTGCTGTACCTGTCCTGGGAGTGTTTGATGGGGACAGTGTAGAGGGAGCTTTACTCTGTATCTAACCCCGTGCTGTACCTGTCCTGGGAGTGTTTGATGGGGACAGTGTAGAGGGAGTTTTACTCTGTATCTAACCCCGTGCTGTACCTGTCCTGGGAGTGTTTGATGGGGACAGTGTAGAGAGAGAGCTTTACTCTGTATCTAACCCCATGCTGTACCTGTCCTGGGAGTGTTTGATGGAGACAGTGTAGAGGGAGATTTACTCTGTATCTAACCCCGTGCTGTACCTGTCCTGGGAGTGTTTGATGGGGACAGTGTAGAGAGAGAGCTTTACTCTGTATCTAACCCCATGCTGTACCTGTCCTGGGAGTGTTTGATGGGGACAGTGTAGAGGGAGCTTTACTCTGTGTCTAACCCCGTGCTGTACCTGTCCTGGGAGTGTTTGATGGGGACAGTGTAGAGGGAGCTTTACTCTGTATCTAACCCCGTGCTGTACCTGTCCTGGGAGTGTTTGATGGGGACAGTGTAGAGGGAGCTTTACTCTGTGTCTAACCCCGTGCTGTACCTGTCCTGGGAGTGTTTGATGGGGACAGTGTAGAGGGAGCTTTACTCTGTATCTAACCCCGTGCTGTACCTGTCCTGGGAGTGTTTGATGGGGACAGTGTAGAGGGAGCTTTACTCTGTATCTAACCCCATGCTGTACCTGTCCTGGGAGTGTTTGATGGGGACAGTGTAGAGAGAGCTTTACTCTGTATCTAACCCCGTGCTGTACCTGTCCTGGGAGTGTTTGATGGGGACAGTGTAGAGGGAGCTTTACTCTGTATCTAACCCCGTGCTGTAATGTCCTGGGAGTGTTTGATGGGGACAGTGTAGAGGGAGAGTTACTCTGTATCTAACCCCGTGCTGTACCTGTCCTGGGAGTGTTTGATGGGGACAGTGTAGAGGGAGCTTTACTCTGTATCTAATCCTGTGCTGCTTCTGCACTGAGAATGTTTGATGTGATAATGTGGAGGGAGTTTTACTCCATTTCTAACCTGTGTTGTACCTGACCTGGGAGTGTTTGAAGCTGAACCTAGTTGCTAAAATTGGATAAAAATTCCATTCCTCAGCACTAACATTCATCACAGTAAATAACCCAGCAAGAACATAAACATTTCACTAAAAGTCAGATTGCATTGAAGCTGAAGTTCTGACCAAGTCTCCAAACTCTGAAATTCTCTCTCCAATCCTCTTTATTTTAACCTCCTTTAAAAGCCCTCACACCACTCAGCTCTTTCACACTGCCTCATGGTTTGTCTTGTTTTTGAAAGACCTTTGGAGAAGTATAAGCTGCTGTTTTATTAACAGAATACTGATACAGAAAACCCCCACAAACTCTTCTCTATTCCTCCAGGCAAATTACAAATCTGCACAGATTTCAATGTATTAATTAAAGATTAAATCATTAGGATATTCGGCTGCAGCATAATCTACTGGAAATGGCAACTGCTGGATTCGGGGTGTTGTTAATGAATAAAACTGAATGAAGACATCATTTACAATGAGGCAGTTAGCAAAACACCCAGGAGCTGCTTAACCAACTAGACCCTAAGCTCTGGAATTCACTCCTTAAACATTTTCACCTCCATCTCATCCTTTAAAGTTGCTGCTTAAAACCTAAGCCTTCAACCAAGTTTCCACTCCTGTAATCTTTCCTCCGTTAGCTCAGTGTCTGATCACACACCTGCAAAGCTCCTGCAACATTTCAAAACTGAGATTGATAGACCTTTGATGTGAAGGGATATTCAGGGTTATGGGTAAATAGAGGCGAGATACAGATCAACCATAATCTAATTGAAGAGCTGAACAGGCTCAACTGGCTAAAAATCCTACTCCTGTTCCTATATGTCCAGTACTGGCCAGAATGCGCCTTGCCTATTGTGTCCAGTTCCCACCACCAACATAAGAAAAAGGTAGCCACACACTGGGGAGCAGAGCAGAGAGGAGCAGCAAGCCGGACCTGCAGGGTTAGGGCCTGAGATATGAAGGAAGGAAGGTTGGAGAAATCTGGGCTTTCACACAAGAAAGGTATCTGACAGAGGATCTTAGAGAGGGACAGAAAATAGACTAGCAGAGTTAAAAACCTGCAATTGTTTGAAGACCAATTGGATGCTACAATTGGGGGAATGCCAGGATATCACTGGCCGGTTAATTAAGGTGGGTTGAATGGTCTTCCATGTCTATAACTATTGTGTGATGTATTGATCTTAAGGTACAAGCCCTGTGATAGTTGGTTCATTTTTGAACATACAGCAAAGTGAAGAGGTCCGGAAGAAATTATTAGTTTATCAAATCTTTCTCTGAATATGCAGAGATCTCCCTCACTCGCCCTCTTCTTCCACCCCAAGCTGGTGCAAGTTAGGCAATGTTGTACAGAATGTTGTACATTCAGCCCATTGCGCCCGAGCTGTCGTCTGCACTGGAGTGCCATTTTGGGTGCATAGAGTGAACAGTGGGAGTTTGATGAATGAGGGAATTTGGTAAGGGAGGTGCTCCTTTTTTCTACCTTTTTCAGCCTCTAGTAGCTGGCTCTTACTTCAGTACAGGGGAAAAAGCTGATTGATGAGTAACTGGTAAATTATTCTACTTATCCTAGTTGTAATAAATAGTTTTCAAAGTTACTGTATGGTTGGTCAGCTTGGCTGAGTGGAATGTGCATCCCATGGTATGAGGGAAGTCATGGACACACCATGTGTCCTAGATAAACACATCTGCAGTAAGTGTCACCAGCTACAGAAGCTTGAGTTCCAGGCTTTGGAACTCAAGCAGTGGCTGGACTCACTGTGGTGTATCCACATGGCTAAGAACTATGTGGATGGCACATTTAGTGAGATGGTCACACTACAGGTTAGGAGTGTACAGGCAGAGCGGGAATGGATAACTACCAGGCAGTCTAAGAAGGCCAGGCAGTTATCACAGGATCTATCTTGCTTGCTGATCAGTTTTCCATTTTGAATATTGATGAGGGCAAGTGTTCCTCAGGGAAATGCAGCCAGAACCAAGTCTGTGGCACTTTGGGTGGTTCAGCTGGGGAGGAAGAAGAGTAGAAGAGCAATAGTTTTAGGGGATTTGACAATCAGGGGATCAGGCATTTCTGCAGCAATAAATGTAACTCCAGGATGGTGTGTGGCCTCTTTGGTGCCAGGGTAAAGGATGTCACAGAAAGGCTGCAGGGAGGATGAACAGCCAGAGATCATGGTCCATATTGGCACCAACGACATAGGGAAGAAGAGGGATGAGATCCTGAAAGCAAATTTTAGGGGGCTACGAAGGTAATTAAAAAACAGGTCCTCAAGAACAGTAATCTCAGGATTACTCTTAGTATCATGTGCAATTGAGCAGAGGAATAGGAGGATTGAGTGATTGACCACGTGGCTGGAGAATTGGTGTAGGAGGGAGGCCATCAGATTTCTGAGGCATTGGGACCAGATGGATAGGTTATACCTTAACAGGACTGGGACTAATATAAAAAAATATAAAAACTAAAAAACTGCGGATGCTGGAAATCCAAAACAAAAACAGAATTACCTGGAAAAACTCAGCAGGTCTGGCAGCATCGGCGGAGAAGAAAAGAGTTGACGTTTCAAGTCCTCATGACCCTTCGACAGAACTGTCGAAGGGTCATGAGGACTCGAAACGTCAACTCTTTTCTTCTCCGCCGATGCTGCCAGACCTGCTGAGTTTTTCCAGGTAATTCTGTTTTTGTCTGGGACTAATATCCTCGCAGGGAGATATGCTAGTGCTGTTGGGGGGGGTTTAAACCAGCCTGTCGGGGGGTTGGGGTGGGGGTGGGTTGGGGGGGGGGTGCTGGTGGTGGGAACTTGAGGGGCAGCTCAAATTGGAAGGAAGTAAATCTGGAAGCAAAAAGTAGCAAGTGAAATTAGAAGGCAGGTGAAACAAAGGCGAGCATCAACTAAGCTTAGAATGCGGAATAATGTCAAAAAGACAAAGTTAAGGGCATTCCACCTGAATGCACGAAGCATTTACAACAAGGCAGATGATCTCAAGGCACAAATACAGGTATATGGATATGATCTAATTGCCATTATGGAATCATGGCTGCAGGGTGAGCAAGACTGGGAACGGAATATTCAAGGATATTCGACATTTAGGAAGGAAAGGCAAAAAGGAAAAGGAGGTGGTGTTGCACTGATAATGAGGGATGGGATCAGTACATTAGTAAGAGAAAATCTCAGATCAGAAGAACAAAATGTGGAATCTGTTTGGGTGGAGCTAAGAAACAGCAAGGGGACGAAAACATTGATAGGAGTTGTTTATTGGCCACCAGACGATAGTGGTAGTGTGGGGCACGGTGTTAATCAGGAGATTAAAGAAGCATGAAGCCTGGGCAATAGAGTAATCATGACTTCAATCTGCATATAGACTGATTAAATCTAATGAGCACTTATGCTGTGGAGGATGAGTTTCTGGAGTGTGTTGGGGATGGTTTTCTGGAACAGGATGTTGAGGAACCGACCAGAGGACAGGCTATTTTAGATATTGTATTATGTAACAAAAAAGGGCAAATTAATAATCTCATTGTAAACGAAACTTTAGGGATAAGTGACCATAATATGATAGAATTTTACATTCTGTTTGAAAGCGAGGTAGTTCAATCTGAAGCCAGGGTGTTAAATTTGAAGAAAGGAAAGGATGAAGGTATGAGGGGAAATCTGGCTGAGGTGGATTGGGAAAATACCTTAAAAGGTCGGACTGTACATAGGCAATGGGTAGTCTTTAAAGAATGATTCCATAGTTTACAGCAACTATACATTCCTTGAAGACACAAAAAACCCAAAAAGAAAAGTCAGTCAACCATGGCTAACAAAGTAAGTTAAGAATTGTATAAGAATAAAAGGAAAGGCCTATAAATTTGCCAGAAATAGTAGTAAACCTGAGGATTGGGAGGATTTTAGAATACAGCAAAGGAGGGCCAAGAAACTGATAAAGCAAGAGAGAATAGAATATGAATGTATACTAGCAAAAAAAAACATTTAAAAAACAGACTGTAAAAGCTTCTACAGGTATGTGAAAAGGAAATGTTTGGCTAAGATAAATTTGGCTCCACCATAGGCAGAGTCAGGAGAATTCATAATGGAGAATAGAGAAATGGCAGTGAAGGTGAATGATTACTTTGTCTCTGTTTTCACTGAGGAAGATACAAGAAATCTCCCAGAATAAGAGATCCAAGGTACCAGGGAGGATGAGGAGCTGAAGGGAATTAGTATCATTAAGAAAATTGTATTGGAAGAATTAATGAGACAGAAGGTTAATCAGTCCCTAAGAGCTGATATTCTACATCCCAGCGTGTTGAAAGAGGTAGCTATGGAGATAATGGATGCACTGGTGATCATCTTCCAAAGCTCAATAGATTCTGGAACGGTTCCTTCAGGTTCAAAGATAACAAATGTCACCCCACTATGAGGGAGAGAGAAAACAGGGAACTACAGACTTGTTAGCCTTACATCAGTAATAGGGAAAATGTTAGAATCTATTATAAAGGATGTGATAAATGGACACAGATAATAATGATCTGGTTGGGCAGAATCAACATGGATTTATGAATGGGAAATCATGTTTGACAAACCTGTTGGAGTTTTTTGAAGATGTTACTAACAAGATTGATAAAGGGGAGTTGGTGGACATAGTATACTTGGATTTTCAGAAGGCATTTGATAAAGTTCCCCATAGGAAGTTGGTTTGCAACGTTGAAGCACATGGGATAGGGGGTAACATACAGGCATGGATTAAGGATTAGTTAACAGGCAGAAAACAGAGCGGGAATAAATGGGTCATTCTTGCATTGGCAGGCTGTGACTAAAGTGGATACCCCAAGGGTCAGTGTTCGGGCCCTAGCTGTTCATAATATATATCAACGATTTGGATATGGGGACCAAACATAATATTACCAAGTTCATGGGTGACCCAAAGCTAGATGAGAGTGTGTGTTGTGAGGAAGATGCAAAGTGGCTACAGGAGGATTTGGACAGACTTAAAACATGGCAGATGGAATATATTGTGGATAAATGTGAGGTTATCCACTTTTGTAGGAGGAACAGCCATGCAGAGCATTTCATAAATGGTGAGAGATTAGAAATCGTGAATGTACAAAGGCACCTGGGTGCCCTTGTCCCTAAGTCACTGAAAGCTAACATGCAGGTGTAGCAGGCAGTTAGGAAGCTAATGGATTGTTAGTCTTTATCGCAAGTGGATTTGAGTACAGGAATAGTGAAGTCATACTTTGGTTGTATAGAAGCTTTGTTTGACTGCACCTGGAGTACTGTGTGCAGTTTTGGTCCCCTTACTTTAGGGAGGATATTCTTGCCATAGAGGGAGTGCAACGACAGTTCACCAGACTGTCCCAGGGATGCTGGGACTGTCTTATGAAGAGAGATTGGGGAAACTGGGCCTGTATTCTCTAGAGTTTCGAAGAATGAGAGGTGATCTTATTGAAACCTACAAAATGTTTAAATGAATAGACATGGTAGATGCAGGTAAGATGTTTCCCCTGGTTGGGGAGTCTAGAAGCAGGGGACACAATTTCAAAATAAGGGGGAAGCCGCTTAGGACCGAGATGAGGAGAAAGTTTTACCCAGAGGGCCGTGGAAGCTCAGTCATTGAGTATGTTTATAGTAGAGACTGACAGATTTCTAAATCCAATGACATAAAGGGATTACGGGGATAGTGTGGAGGGGGAAAAGACATTGAAGTGGATGATCAGCCATGATCGTATTGAATGGCGGAGCAGGCTCAACGGGCTGAATGGCCTTCTCCTGTTCCTAAGTTCCTATGTTCGTTTCCAATTAATCCCCCAACCACCTCTGCTCCTCTGAAAATTACTTCAAGTATTTATCCAATTTTCCTTTGACAGTCAATATTGAATTCCACACCACTGCTCTTTCAGGCTGTATTCTAGATCACAAAAACAGCAGCCAACCCCCATCCACCCTGCAGAGATTCAGTTATGGCTGATGTTGTTCTCCCAGTGGTTACATCACTTCTCAAATAAATGCAATAGAGTGAAGCCCAAAA
Source organism: Carcharodon carcharias (assembly GCF_017639515.1). Taxonomy (NCBI): domain Eukaryota; kingdom Metazoa; phylum Chordata; class Chondrichthyes; order Lamniformes; family Lamnidae; genus Carcharodon; species Carcharodon carcharias. Next base: position 25,301,149 of record NC_054500.1, read on the forward strand.
TGACAAAAAAAAAGAGTTAACACAGTTTAGCATGAGATACTAAACAGATCCCAGTCAATATTTTGATAGTATGTCTCACATAGAATTTAGCTTTCCTGAAAGGTATCATGTATTTGTGTTACATTTGTGTAGAAGTGAATAAATCTAATTAAACATGGACAGGAGGCAAGCAGACAGGGAGTTGGAGCAGAACATTAGATAGAAAACTGTATGCAGAGTATTAAGCACATAGACTACTAGACACCTGGGAAAGAATGATATCAAAACCATTAAACAGCAACAGCGATCAATACTAGATGTTAGTCAGCAGATAGCAGTGAGATTGATGTCAACTCTACTGGTTGATAATTCTAAAGTAAAATCTTGGGCTCAGAGTTCAGAATTTAAACCAAAATTCTAAAGGCTGTGTTGTCCGAGGTGAAGTTCTCAACTACTTGTTAAAGAGATTCCACTGAACTCTTTGAAAAATAGCAGGGAGATCTTAGGCAACATTCCTCCCAGATCCAACACCAACAAAAACAGATTGAACAGTTCTTCATTAGGCTACCGTTTGTGGGATCCTGCTGTGTATAAAATGGTGGTTGTATTTAGATAGCAGTCACTGCATTCCAAAGTGATTGATTGTAAGTATATCATTGTATAAACAGTAGGGATATAAAATAGGATAAACTCAGAGCACAATGCTGGAGTGGGATCTGGGGTGACTGGTGGATGGCTCATTGCTGACAGTGTGAGGCCAAAGTACAGAATGTTGGCTGGATCCTGGGGCATCACACAGCACAAATCAGAGAAAGTGATGGTGAGACTTGACAAGGCATTGGTATGGCCACATCTGAAGATCTGGTTCGATTCAGTTCGCCCTACAGCAGGACAGTCACTGAATACGAGCAGCACAGAATGGGACAACCAAACAGATTTTGAGTTCGGGGAACCTGACCTCTTGGGAAGGGGCTGGGGGGTTGAAGAGTCTGGGATTGTTTATTCTGGAGAAGAGAAGCTTGATATTGTTCTGATATTAAAGACGTTTAAAATTGCAATAAAGCCTAGTGTTAGGGAAACATGCTCAAGCATTAACGACTTGGTCTTGGGGATGGGTGAACATAAGACCATATGACCATAAGACATAGGAGCAGAAATTAGACCATTTGGCCCATCGGGTCTGCTCCGCCATTCAATCATGGCTGATAAGTTTCTCAACCCCATTCTCCCGCCTTCTCCCCGTAACCTTTGATCCCCTTATCAATCAAGAACCTATCTAACTCGCTCTTAAATATACTCAATGACCTGGCCTCCACAGCCTTCTGTGGCAATGAATTCCATAGATTCACCACTCTCTGGCTAAAGAAGTTTCTCCTCATCTCAGTTCTAAAAGGTCTTCCCTTTACTCTGAGGCTGTGCCCTCGGGTCCTAGTCTCTCCTACTAATGGAAACATCTTCCCCACGTCCACTCTATCCAGGCCTTTCAGCATTCTGTAAGTTTCAATCAGATTCCCCCTCATCCTTCTAAATTCTATCGAGTATAGACCCAGAGTCCTCAAACGTTCCTTATAGGTTAAGCCTTTCATTCCTGGGATCGTTCTCGTGAACCTCCTCTGGACCCTCTCCAGGGCCAGCACATCCTTTCTGAGATACAGGGCCCAAAATTGCTCACAATATTCTAAATGTGGTCTGACTAGAGCCTTATAAAGCCTCAGCAGCACATCCCTGCTTTTATATTCTAGTCCTCTCGAAATAAATGCCAACATTGCATTTGCCTTCCTAACTACCAATTCAACTGCAAGTTAACCTTAAGAGAATCCTGGACTAGGACTCCCAAGTCCCTTTGCACTCCAGATTTCTGAATTCTCTCCCCATTCAGAAAATAGTCTATGCCTCTATTCTACCTACCAAAGTGCGTGACCTCACACTTCCCCACATTGTATTCCATCTGCCACTTCTTTGCCCATTCTCCTAACCTGTCCAAATCCTTCTGCAGCCTCCCCGCCTCCTCAATGCTACCTGTCCCTCCACCTATCTTTGTATCATCTGCAGACTTAGCCAGAATGCCCTCAGTTCCTTCATCTAGCTCATTAATGTATAAAGTGAAAAGTTGTGGTCCCAACACTGACCCTTGCGGAATTCCACTAGTCACTGGCTGCCATCCTGAGTAGGACCCCCTTATCCCCACTCTCTGCCTCCTGCCAGACAGCCAATCTTCTATCCATGCTAACACCTTGCCTCTAACACCATGGGCTCTTATCTTACTGAGCAGCCTCCTGTACGGCACCTTGTCAAAGGCCTTCTGGAAGTCCAAGTAGATAACATCCATTAGCTCTCCTTTGTCTAACCTACTCATTACCTCCTCAAAGAATTCTAACAGATTTGTCAGGCATGACCTCCCCTTGATGAAACCATGCTGACCTTGCCCTATTATACATGCACTTCCAAGTATTCTGAAATCTCATCCTTAATGATGGACTCTAAAATCTTACCAATGACCGAGATCAGGCTAACCGGCCTGTAATTTCCATCTTTTGCCTCACTCCCTTCTTAAACAGGGGGGGGTTACATTAGCGACTTTCCAGTCCTCTGGGACCCTCCCTGACTCCAGTGATTCCTGAAAGATCACCACCAACACCTCCACTATCTCTTCAGCTATCTCCTTCAGAACTCTGGGGTGTAATCCATCTGGTCCAGGTGATTTATCCACCTTCAGACCTTTCAGTTTTCCTAGCGCCTTCTCCTTGGTAATGGCCACCATTCTCATCTCTGCCCCCCCCCCACCGACTCTCTTGAACTTTGGGGATGTTATTCGTGTCTTCCACTGGGAAGACTGATGCAAAGTACCTATTCAGTTCCTCCGCCATTTCTTTGTTCCCCACTACTACTTCTCCAGTGTTATTTTCCAGCGGCCCAATGTCCACTTTTGCCTCTCTCTTACCCTTTATATATGTAAAAAAAACTCTTGCAATCTCCTTTTATATTACTGGCTAGTTTACCCTCATATTTAATCTTCTCCCTCCTTATTTCTTTTTTAGTTGTCCTCTGTTGGTCTTTGTAGGCTTCCCAATCCCCTGGTTTCCCACTCCTCTTCGCAGCATTGTATGCTTTCTCTTTAGCTTTTATGCTGTCCCTGAGTCCCCTTGTCAGCCATGGTTGCCTCGTCCTCCCTTTCTTTCTAGGGATGAATTTTTGCTGTGTCTCCCAAATTACTCCCAGAAACTCCTGCCATTGCTGTTCCACTGTCTTTCCTGCTAGGCTCATCTCCCATTCAATTCTGGCCAGCTCCTCCCTCATGCCTCTGTAGTTGCCTTTATTCAACTGTAATACCGTTACATCTGATTCCAGCTTTTTCCTCTCAAATTGCAGGGTAAATTCTATCATATTATGGTCACTTCCTCCTAAGGGTTCCTTCACCTTAAGCTCCCTTATCAAATCTGCCTCATTACACATCACTAAATCTAGAATTGCCTGTTCCCTAGTGGCTCCACCACAAGCTGCTCCAAAAAGCCATCTCGTAGACATTCCACAAATTCCTTTTCTTGGGATCCACTACCAATCTGATTTTCCCAGTCTACCTGCACATTGAAATCCCCCATGATCACTGTAACCTTGCCTTTCTTACACACCTTTTCTATCTCCTGGTGTATCTTGTGCCCCACATCCTGACTACTGTTCAGAGGCCTGTACATAACTCCCATTATGGTTTTTTTACCTTTGCAGTTCCTCAACTCTACCCACACAGATTCTACATCATCTGACCCTTTGTAATTTGTTACTATCGATTTAATTTCATTTCTTACTAACAAAGCAACCCCACCCCCTCTGCCAACCTGCCTATCTTTTCGATAGGATGTATATCCTTGGATATTTAGCTCCCAGTCCTGATCCCCTTGCAGCCATGTCTCTGTGATGCCCACCACATCATACCTGCCGATTTCAATCTGCACCACAAGCTCATTTACCTTATTTCATATACTGCGTGCATTCAGATACAACACCGTCAGTTCTGTATTTCCCATCCCCCTTCTCATTGTCGTCCCTTTATCTGATGTGCTTGAAGTTAGATTCCTAGCCCTTTCCAAACACTCTGTCCTATTTTGTGTTCTGGGGACTTTAATAGCGTCTCCTGGGCTCTCCTTTCTTTTCAGTTTTTTTATAATTTTTCATGAAGTTGAATCCACCCCCCCACACGCTAACCTGCTGCTTTGTTTCCCATTAGTCATACTTGTTGGAGTTTTACCATTCCTTCCCCCCCACCTCCTGCCATTTTCTAGTTTAAAGTCCTATTGACCACCCTATTGGTCCCAGATCGGTTCAGGTGGAGACCGTGCCAACGGTACAGATCCCACCTGTTCCAATACTGATGCCAGTGCCCCACGAAATGGAACCCCTCTTTCCCACACCACTCCTTTAGCCATGTGTTTACTTCCCTTATTCTCACGTCCCTGTTCCAATTTGCACGTGGCTCGGGTAGTAATCCGGAGATTATAACCCTTGAGGACCTGTTCTTTAATTTAGTTCCTAGTTCCTGATAATCCCCAAACAGGTCCTCTTTCCTAGGCTTACCTATGTTATTTGTCCCGACGTGGACAACAACAGCTGGATCCTCCCCCTCCATCTCCAATATCCTTTCAAGCCGGGCAGGCAATATACCATGCGGGACTCTCGATCCTGCTTACAAAGAAAGCTATCAATTCCCCTAATTATAGAATCTCCTACAACTACCGCTTGTCTTTTTGCTCCCCCCTCTTGAATGGCCTCCTGTGCCACGGTGCCGTGGTCAGCTGGCTCATCCTCCCTACAGCCCTGTTCCTCATCCACACAGGGAGCAAGTACCTCATACCTGTTGGACAAGGTCAAGAGCTGAGGCTCCTCTGTTCCTGAACACAGGGATCCCTCCACCTGCTTCACTTGCAGTCACACCCTGCTGACCCTGACCGCTGACCCTGACCACTGACCGGACTTGAGGTACTTAATCTACCTGGTGTGACCGCCTCCTGATACAAAGCGTCCAGGTAACTCTCCCCCTTCCGGATGTGCCGCAGCATCCAGAGCTCGGACTCCAGCTCATCAATTCTGAGCCGGAGTTCCTCCAGCAACCAACGCTTGCTGCAGATGTGGTCACTGCGGCTCGCAATGGGATCTGCCAGCTCCCACATCATACAGCTACAGCACATCACCTGCCCAGCCATCTCGACTTAGATAATTAGTTTATTAATTAGCTTGCAGTGTTTTTTTTTTCAAATTTGGTGCGGATTTCCTACCAACCAATCAGGTCACAGCTTTCCTGTGATGTCACTTTTTCAGTTTTGGCTTCAGTTACTCTGTGCTCCAAGGTCACCGCTCCGGTGCTCCTCCCTCCGAGTCTGCTCCAGGATTTACTCACCAGTCCAGCTGCTTTTTCTTTAAAATCCACTTTCAGAAGAATGTCCCTCACAGGTCTGGTGCACCCCTGAAGGCACTGCCTCTTCCTTTATCTCTTTATTTTTTAGGTTTGAGGAGGAGGGAGGGATGGAAACACTACAGCAATGTAATTTTTGGGGCTATTCCGTTCTTTGACAGTGGGTCCTCCCCGATTCCCTCCTGAGTCGCGGTGGCTGTGGTGACTTCTCCCAGAACGATTCAGTCACTTCTCACCAGTGCCCTCTGTTGGATGCTCTTCCTCCTGTTGAGTGTGAGAGTCCTTCTCCTCGATTCCCTCCTGAGTCGCGGTGGCTGTGGTGACTTCTCCCAGAATGCTTCAGTCACTTCTACCAGTGCCCTCTGTTGTGCCAAGCAATTCAATACAGGAAAGGATGAGGTGATACATTTGGTAGGAAGAATGAGGAGAGACAACAATTGTATAGGGAACAGAGAGACCTGGGAGTGTTTCTGCACAAATCTTTGAAGATGGCATGACAGATTTGCAAATCAATTAACAAAGAAAATGGGATCCTGGACTTCTTAAACAGAGAGAGTATAAAACCGAGAAAGTTACACTGAACCAAAATAAAACACAAGTTTGGTCCCAGCTGGAATATTGTGACAAAATCGGGGCACTGAACCTTAGCAAAGATGGGAAGGCTTTGGAGAGATTTACACAAGAGATTAACTAGAATAGTTCCAGGGATGAGGGATTACCGTTAGATGGATAGAGTGGAGAAACTGGGATTGTTCTCCTTGGAGCAGGCGAGAATAAGAGGAGATTTGATGAAGGTTTAAAATAATGAAGGATTTAGATAGAGTAAATGAAGAGAAACTGTTTCCAATGGCTGTGGTGTCGATAACCGGACACCTGAAAACTGGTTTAAGGAGATTGGCAAAAGAACGAGAGGCGACATCAGGAAAAGCCTTTTACATTACATGTGGTTAGGATTTGGAATCTGCTGCCTGATCTGGTTGGGAGAGGCAGATTGACGTGTAGCTTTCCAGAGGAAACTGGGTAAATACTTGAAGGAAGAAAAGATTGTAGGGGCAAAGAGAAAGAGTAGGAGACTGGGACTAAGTGAACTGCTCTTTGAAAAGGCTAGTATAGACTTGATGGGCTGAATGTGCTGTAATATTCTATGATTTCATATATAGATTACACAGCAGGGTTCCAATTAGACATGTTTCTGTACAAGTTCACAGTCCAAGATACACATAAATTACATTTCTTCCATTCCCATCCCTTTCCTTGATCCACGTTGCTTGCTGGGAATTGGGTGCCCCACCAGTAGTGACCATTGATTAAATGGCCATCCTGATTAAAGAAAGTTCCCCTCTGATCCAATTTGTAGCTGAGGTTCCCTTCACCAGGCCTGTGCATCTCAATCTCACGCCACACTCCCTGTGGCTGTTTGTCCGATGTCACTTTCAATATTGGACATTTGTGTATTGTAGTGACATGAGGGATGTGGAAGAACATTAAAATAATCACTGTAATCACATTCTGCCTCAAAACATCTTATACTCTCATCCTGATATTTATAAATAGCCACTGACATGTTCCTGGAGAAAGTTAATTGCTTCTCACCTTCACACAAAGGTTTCCTATCTCATTTACCTCTGCAATCTGACTCACAATGGCTCCCCTGAACATTAAGGGAATTTCTCTAATGCTCATCACTGTGCCCACTGGCAAATCCAAGCTTTAGCCCAAATTCCAAAAAAGTCAGCAAAGCCCCATGTGTAGACAGCATGCATTACAACACATGGTGGGATACAGCTGAGCAAGAAAGAGGCAAAAGGAGTTCACTGACTGGCTGTGAGAACATAAAAAAACATTTGAAAGGGACCTGCTGAGGCTGCATTTAGTACCATTTTTACAGCTGCATAGAATGACACCACTATCCCTTTCCAGGGTGAAGATGGTTGGGTAACTGCCCCTATCAGTCTCACCTGAAGACTTGAACTGCTGTAAGTGAATGAGATTGATTCGATGCAGATAATTTATATTATGTAACTATCCTCCACTCACTGCATTTTGTCAGAGAAATAATCATTAACCCACTGAATGAGCCACACTGGAGGAGGCCATTTGGCCCATCATGCCTGTGGCTGCTTTTCAAAAGAGCTATCCAATCAGTCCTACCCTTGATCCTTTTCCAAAGCCTTGTAAATTTTTTCCCTTCAAGTATTGATCCAATTCTCTTTTGAGCACATTCCAGGTTACAAAAACTTGATGTATAAAAACATATTTCCTTATCTTATCTTTGGTTCTTTTTGTCAATGACCTTCAATCTGTTTCTCCTGGTTACTGACCCTCCAGCCACTGGAAATATTTCTCCTTGCTTACTCTGTCAAAGCTGTTCATGATTTTGAAAACCTTGATTAAACCTCCCCTTCTAAACTTCACATAAAGGAGAACTTTCTCAGTTTATCCAGCTCCTCCACATAACTGAAGTCCCTCATCTCCTGGGAACATTCTAGTAAATCTCCTTCACATCCCCCCACCGCCCCTCCCAGCCCCCACCCCCCCCCCCCCCCCCCCCCGCCCCCCCAAACAAGGCCTTGACATCCTTCCTAACATGTGGTGCTCAGAATTGAACACAGAATCTTTACAGTGCAGAAGGAGGCCATTTGGCCCATCGAGTCTGCACTGGCTCTCTGAAAGAGCATTTTACCTAGTCCCACTCTCCTGCCTCATCCCCGGAACCTTGCACATTCTCTCTTTTCAGGTAGCAATCCAATTCCCTTTGGAATACCTCGAGACCTAACCAGAGCAAAAGTTTAGCATAACCTCCTCGTTTTTGTATGCTATTCCTCTATATATAAAGCCAAGGATCGCATGGGCCAGATTTTCAAAGCTGGGCTGAGAACCCAACACCCAGATAAATTTGGAGACCTGCCCTAACCTTCAACTGCATCATGAGGTGCTTTTTTAAAATGTAAATATTCTAATTGGGCAGGAGGTGAGCTCCACACCCAATTAGAGGTATCAAGAGTTTCCAGGTAGAGGGAGCTGCCTGTCTGCTGCCAGCAACAAAGGCTGATGGTAGCCATGATGGGGCCTGCTGCTGCCTTACTGCTTATAGTAGGCAGTTCCCTAGAGGGCCAGCAGCAGTAACTCAAAGGAAAGTGGCCATCTGGCCAAACTAAACATACCGGCACAAGTTCCCTACACATGACAATTTCTGTCCTGTAAAAACAAACTTTCTGGTCTCCCCACAATGAACTCAATAGCTGTGCATCAATGGACTGTATGGAGTTGCTGGAATCTCTTGTAAGTTGCAGCCCCCAGCCGTTTAACAACACATAAAGGAGTTCAATGGGCTGTTCATTGGAAGAGAGCAGGTTCCCCATTCTCTCACTCCCCATAGCACTTGCAAATTGAGACAGTGGAATCCAGAGACAATCTCTGGGACTGCAATTTTTAAATCGTGCACACAACAGGTCCCATCTGCGTCAGCATTTGAAAATCAATCTCACAATGGCAAAACTATGAAACAACGTAACTTCATCTGAAACAGATGGAAACAGGTTTGTACTCGAAAGAGTTACACCTGCAGGTCCGTCAGTTCCTGCAATCCCTTAAAATTGTACAGTTGAATTCCTATTGCCTCCCCTCATTGTTCCTACTGTTAGGAAATAGAAATCATTTAGTTGTTATATTTGTATTTGTGGGTGTTAGGAATGAGTTTTAGCTTTAATGTTTAAGTTTGTTTTGTATTTCTGTATCGGTGTGTTAAGAAGGGTCAAATTGAGTTTTAGTTTCACTTTAAAAGGAGCTTGCATTTCTAATGAGGTTTTTAATGACTGAAGTTAAACAAAAGAGTAAACAAACTGGGCTGTTGCCTAGCAATAGGGGTCCAGGGAGGCAGCTCCCTCCCACAGACACATACAGAAACAACTAAAAAAACCAGCAGTTTTGATTTGGAAGCTGTTGGAGTTCAGTTGGTTTGAAGACAGCTTTCCTCCCATTGGAGAATCGTTTTGAGCAGCCGTTTTTTTTCAATTGCTGCCACGCACTCACCACGTGTAATGGCGCTGAGCTCAGGTCCGGGCTGCAGGGTATATCGATCTGTGCTCATTCTAATGGAATTTCTCCCGGTGCTGCCTGCTTACTGTGCTGTAAATTTGAAGCCTTTAAGCCTTGTTGGAGGTTTGCTCACCCTTCCTCTATCGTCGCCAAGTTCATTGACTCTGTAACCGGATTGGGATTTTTCATGGACCACCATCTGCCATGGTGTAGCCTTGAGTAAGCTGAACAGTTAATCTGTTCTCTGCCCCTCTCTCTCCGCTCCACGTCTTCTATGGAATTCTTTTGGAGATTTTCAACTATCTTACTGTAATCTTCAGTTTTGGTGCCTTTTTTCAGGTCAGACTTGCAAACATTTTTCAAGTTGAAGTTTGGAGATCTTGGGGTCCTTCACTGCTGCCACCATGTTGTATTTTGGTTTTGACTGGCTACGGAAAGTTGTAGACATTTCTGAACCATAGCTGGTTTATTTTAAGAACATGACTATTTGCAGATGTGCAAGATGAGGTGTTACTGAGACTAAACCATGAGCTTTCTCATTCTCACCTCTTCATCACATGACTCTCTTTTACATCATCATGCGGGTGATACTATTTCTCCTGTCTCATTAACCTCTTCAGCCCTGAACACCCTAATACTACATCTACCACTAACTGCATTTTCTGGAAAAAATTACCCTCCATTTAATACCCTCCTTTTAATCATCAAAGTCTTTTTAAGTAGACTCTGAAGACTGTTTATTGTGGTGCACTGTTTAAATGGCACCTGTTCATTGAGTAAATAGACTGCTCTCTGTGAGTCCTCACATAAGCTCCACACCGTCTCTAAGTCATTGGCTGGGCACAGAGGGGCGAGTAGCCACTCAGTCTCTTTTTTTTAATCTACTTGTTTTTAACTTGCTAACCAAATAATAGGTTTCTATTATTCTATACAGAACCAACAACGAGTAGATTCAGGTCTTTGCTTAAAAATTCTGAATCTCTCCCTGCAGGAGGAAAGCTTTGTCTTTACCTGCCGCCTGCCTAAGGCTTCAGCACATGTTCACTGTCAAGTTTACTTGATGGTCAACTCTTCAGGCAACGCTTTGTTTGTCATGGTAAAGAGACACTTTTCCATCCCAGCTCTCCATCAGAAATAGTTCACCTCCTGCCATTCTCCAACCCAAAATGAATGTCCAAGTGAACAGGGGTATACTCATTCACATGCCAAACAGATTCTGAGAAGAGTTTCTGCTGTGGGACTGATGTTGGTATTTTCAGACCAGAACTTTTAATTCCAATTCTCCGAGGGATTAACCTTCAAAGATTCTACATCCCTGCTCCACACTGATAACGCAGTGCAGGAACCCAACTTCTTTCCACAGAAGGGCCTACGCTTTGTTGTGCTTCCCCCAAACTCTCTATAAAATGTACAAAGATGTTCTGGTCTAACTCATAATCAAAAGCAACTTGCATTGATTAACTCCTTTAATGAAAAAAAAATCCTGAAGGTACTTGAGTAAAGCTTGTGAAACTGGGAGGATTTACTTCCAAAATCAAGGTCTTAGATCACAAATCAAGCATTCCTCATTCCAAGCAAATTGTGCCTTCAGGTTATATTTGTAAAGCTCTATAGCAAAAAAAGAATGTCTCAGAAATACGGCTATATCTTGTCACTATAGTAACAGAAAAAGACAACAGAAATGGGAAAAATTCCAAATGTCAATTGTAAATGACACCTCATTCTTTCCACTAAATTCAACGCAATGTGCCAAACTTTCAGTGGATTTAAGAGAACTCTTCCGTCTCATAGTCATGCTAGGCCTGAACCAATACCTCAGGAGCATGTTTTGATTGACTCCAGTGACATCTCACTCTACAGGCGGTCTGTAGGCCAAGATGTCAATAGTTGTAGACACAAATCTAATAACGTATATTCTTCAGGTTACACAGCATCCTAACTAGCATAAAAAAACATCGTAAAAGTGGAGTTTTTGTGACCAATTTTTTTATGCCAAAGGTCATGGGATCGACTTTTACATGGGTAAAGTTTTTGAGGGGTTGACATCCGTCCCAGAAGGAAAAAACAGTAAAAACTGGTCAGAACTGGTCTTGTATACTTTAAAATGGAACACTAGTAAAAACTGGGAAATTAGAGTGCGGGTCCGAGCTGTTTTTTCCCTTCTGGGGTACTCGATTGGGGTCCAAGTGAAATCCAAAAAAGACCATTGCAATGGAATAAAGTAAAAACCAACAACACTGAAAGAATTCTGATTAATTACCATTCATAACCTGAGCGCTTTAATAACTTAAATAAATAAAAACAAAGCTTAAACGTAGAAATGCTTTAAGCATTTACTTACCAGTAATTTTATTAGTTTTTTTTCATTCATTCACAGGATGTGGGTGTCGCTGGCTGGGTCAGCATTTATTGCCCATCCCTAGTTGCCCTTGAGAAAGTGGTGGTGAGCTGCCTTCTTGAACCACTGCAGTCCATGTGGTGTAGGTACACCCACAGTGCTGTTAGGGAGGGAATTCCAGGATTTATAATGATATTGAATTATTAGCATCTTCAGGATTATACTTTGCTTCTGAAAGGTTGGGGCTTTGATCCCTGAAAAAACTAGGGTTGACTTATACGGAAATATACACTAACTTTGAAAACCCACTGTTGGGATTTGTGAATCCCAGTTGCATGCTTATTCTGGGATGGCCGAGATGGTACTATAGATAAAGTTGATCAGCAGACACTTCTTAGGTGGAACAAATTCTGTTTATTTACAAAGATACTCAGCAGCTACACAAGTATGCTTCTACATCAAACCCTATCTCTATGCTTCTGACTATTAATTACCGACTACTGACTACAGAGATAGCCCATGCTACTCTTCTATTGGTTACACAAGATCATGTGATCTTCCTTTATAACATCCTTCTTAAACCTATACTTCATATTACATAAAACCATAATTACTACGTCCCTCCCCCTTTACTCTGAAATATATTTTATATTTAAAATTACAATTTTCTCAAAATAACAAACTATTTACACTGATAAGTAATTTACAAATTCAGTCTTTCTGGGGGTTTCCTTATGCGTGTAGAACGGCTTAGCTCCACAACTTCAGGTGCTTTGTCAGGAACCTCATTTTCAGGAGTTGTCTGAACATCAGGTTCTCCAGCGGGTACCTGCAAATCTGTTTCCTCAACTCTTACAGACACATCTGACTCAGCTGTACTCGGCTGAGTTCCCTCCACAGGAAACGTTGACCCGGTCGTGAACACTGGTGGAATCATTTCTTGCTGATTTATGACTGGGCCATCCACCTTCACGCGTAAGATAGAAGTCCAGTCACTGCACTTATTTCACCCGGTAACCACCTTGGTCCTTCCCCAAAGTCCTTCACGTACACTGTCCCTCCCACAGTAAACTTCCTCTCATGACTATGCTGGTCATGTCCAGGTTTCTGGCTTCCCTGTCTCCTTTCCACCTTCCCCTCTAAATTCAGAATTATTAAACTCAATCTCATCTTGAGACGGTGTTTCATCAATAACTCTGCAGGTGTGACATCTGTTGTTATGTGAGGGGTGGTTCTATAATGGAAAAGAAAGCGTGCTAGCTTGGTGCTAAGGGATCTCTAGTTAACTTTTTCATACCTGCCTTGAATGTTTGAGCTGTCCTTTCAGCCAGTCCGATTGAGGAAGGGTTGGACGGTGAAGTTTTTACATGAGTGATACCGTTGACGCTGATTAACCATTGAAACTCAGCACTTGTAAATGCAGTGCCATTATCAGATGCGACCACTTCTGGTAGTCCATTAATGGCAAAACTTTGACCTAGCTTTTCAATTGTAGCAGAAGACTTTGGCGACTTCACCTCATATATGTCCATCCAGTTTGAGTGGGTATCAACAATGAGCAGAAACATTGTTCCCATGAAAGGACCCACATTGTCAATGTGCAACCACATCCATGATCTTCCTGGCCACTCCCAAGGGTGTAACAGAGCTGTTGAAGGTAACTTTTGCAATTGCTGACACTGCACACAATTCTTCATTAAACTCCCTATTTCTCCATCCATCCCAGGTACCATAGATAGCTGCACGCTATGACCTTCATTTGGGAAATTCCTGGATGTTGCGCTGTGTAGTTCAATTAACAGTGGCTCCCTTCCCTTTGGAGGAGCTATCACTCATGCTCCCCATAATAAGATATCATCATGACTGGTTATTTCATGTCTTCTGTTGAAGTACGGTTTCATTTCATCAAATACAGGCTCTTGTGACCAACCTTGAAGCACTTGCTCCCCTACTTGATATAGGACTGGGCCTCTACTTGTCCAGTCTCTGATCTGTCATATCAGCGATGAATCTAAGAAATTTAACAATAAAACAAATTTTTCCACAAGAATTTGCTCATCATTTTCTTGCAAAGACAAAGGACTAAGTACATTAGCGCTTGCAATTTGATTTCCAGGCCTATGTATGGAAGTATACTTGTATGCTGCTAGGATTAAAGCCTTATTTGTGTTTCTGTGTCTTCTTTCTAGTGCTAACTTTAATATTGCCCTTTTTTTGACTTCAGTGTTGGCCAGACTTCTCTCAGATGTAACCTCAACTTGTCTGAGCTCAATGGCTGAGTCTCCCAGAATTTCCTCATCTGTCTGCTTCTTGGAAAATTCTGTGACTTTTGCTTCCAAAGCCTCTTTGGCTTCATTTAGCTGATTCTTCAGCGCTTCCATCTCTGTTTTTTGTATTTGTTTGCTGCCTCCTGGAAAATTGAACATTGTTGTGTCTTCTCTGCCAACTTATTCTTCAGTTTATTCAGAGAAGTGTTGCATTCTTTCTGCCTCTTTTTGTACTTTTCTAAAGGTACAATTGACCTAAAGGAATCTTGCAGTGTGTGAAGGACTTTCAACAGGTCCTCTTTGTCCCTGTGAAGGTTGCTCACCTTGGCTCGAACTCTGTCATAAAGCAGGATCTCTTCCAGTTTCTTCTGCTGTTCTACCAGGTTTTGGCTTAAGACAGCCTGTATTTCTTCAGGTTGTTGAGTCCTTACACAGTCCTTTCCCAAAACAGGAATGCTTCCAGTTTCCTTTTGGAACCTCAGTGGCCAATCAAGGTAGATTTCCCTCAGCCAGTTTCATCCTAGGAGGCTTGGTCTTCTGCCTCTCAATACCAACATTGGTAGTTTAACCGATTGGCTTCCATAATGGACAGTAATTCTGCTTATGCCTTGACTTGGATGTCTTCACGGGTGTATGTTTTTAATTTGGCATCAGTTTCTTCCAAATTTAATTTATGTTCACCATAATTCATATATTTGAAGGAGTGTTCACCATTCACTGTAGTGGAAGCTCCTGTGTCTACTTCCATTCTAATAGGTCTGCCATTTACCTTCACTGTTACATATACTGGTTCTGTCTTTCCAACCTTCAAATTAAATAACAAATAAATATCTGAATTTGTTGCTTCAGGCTCTTCTACATTGTAGATCTCATGGGGTTTTTCTTTTGTTTGAAAGACTGCCTGATTCTTTCCTTGCGCTGTCTCATCATGTGTCCATTTCGAAGACAATAAAACCATTCAATTTTTTAAACTGCCAATTATTAAAGACTGCTTGTTTCCACCTCTGAAGCAATTATTCCTTGTTTTTGCTGGGAGCCATTTCTTTTTATTTTCCTGCTGGCAGTGTCTGTTGCCTGCATCTTGGCAGAATCTTGCATTTTGCGCTGTTTTTGGCTGGGGATCCCTGCTCTACATGGACCATGGCGCCATTTTGCACTCCCTTACTGTGCTTTCCATGACCAGCACTATCTCTAGTGTCTTCTTAAAATCCAAATTTGTTTCGGACAGCAATCTCTTCTGAATCGTGTCCTCGTTTATACCACACATTAAATGATCTCTGAGGGTGTCATTTAAAGATGTACCAAACTCCCAATGTTCTGTTAAATGTTTTAAACTTGCCACATAACAAGCAACTGTCTCCTCCAGGGCTCTATTTCTTGAGTTAAACTTGAACTGTTGCATCATTACCCAGGGCTTTTGCTGGTAATGACCCTTCCCGAGGTTCACTAATTCATCACAATTCTTTGAACCTGGGGCACTGGGTGCCTATCAAACTTCAAATCAAGCCGTGGGCTTTATTCCCCTATCTAGATAAGAGGATTGCTTGCCTCTTCTCTTCCCCTGTAATGTCATTTGCTTTGAAAAAGAACCCGAGGCATTCAATATAATGAGACCAATCATCTGTGTCTGAGTCGAAAGGATTGTGGTATTATGTGAGGGGTTGCTTTGATGATCTGGGTGGAAATTCTACTTACAATTACTGTGCAAGATACAGCCCGATTTCATTTCCCTTGATTTCTTCCATTAACTTATTTTACTCTCAATGCTAGTTTGTTGTGTCTTCGCTTTATCCTTGCTTTTTCTTTGCTTCATCCTCATTGCCAGTTTGTTAGAACTTGTGAATCCCAGTTTCACGCTTGTTGTGGGATGGCCAAGTTGGTATTATAGATAGAGTTGATCAGCAAATACTTCTTAGGTGAAACACATTCTGTTTATTTACAAAGGTACTCAGCAGCTACAAATGTATGCTTTCACATCAAACCCTATCGCCATACTTCTGACTACAAACTACAGACTACTGACTACAGAGGTAGGCCATGCTACTTTTCTATTGGTTACACAAGATCATGTGATCTTCCTCTATAACACCCTTCTTAAAGGTATACTACACATTACATAAAACCATAATCACCGCACACACAAATAGAGTTTCCTCTTCAGATACCTCTCTGATGGTAAAAATTCATGACTTAGAAATTTAACTGGTTCATCTCCATTTTTGGGTGTTAAATAGCATCTGTTGGACAGGATCTTCCAGCCCTATCCGCCGATGGGATTGTCCAGTCCCGCCGAAAATCAATGGACTTTTGGCTGGGCTGCTGAATCCCCTGTGGTGGGTACTGCCACAATAGAGCCAGAAAATCCTTCAATATGGTTTGCAGGACATACATGATCATTGCAAGCTGTATGTGTCCTCCCCACCATATTGGTGTACACGTTAGTTTTATGTGTATCTCCCCACCATATCGGTGTACACGTTCATTGTATGTGTGCCTCCCCACCATATCGGTGTACATGTTTGTTGTATGTGTGCCTCTCCACCATATTGGTGCACATGTTTGTTGTATGTGTATCTTCCCACCATATTGGTGTACACGTTCGTTGTATGTGTGCCTCCCCACCATATTGGTGTACATGTTTGTTGTATGTGTGCCTCCCCACCATATTGGTGTACATGTTTGTTGTATGTGTGCCTCCCCACCATATCGGTGTAGGCAAACAAACAGGCGAGAGACAGGCCTAATGGCAGCTTGATGCTCCCTGTGATGATTGGGTCGCCCTGAATCCAATCTGTGCTAAGCTATCCGCGTTCAAAGAGACCGGGTCTAAACAAGGCTCAAACTACACAGGGAGCACATTGAAATGTTTTGGATGAGTGAACCTCACTGGATGTGGCCAGTTCAGTTCCTGACTCCATCAGCGCTCAGGTATTCAACAGTCTCTGGACCTATTCATATGACATTGTACAATCCAAGTCACTGCTGTTAGATCAATATGGAACTTCAATATTTCATACCTTGCTAAATCATGTGACACTGTGCAATACAAGACACTGAAGATTCATGTGTGATTGTTTCAGACTTGTCTCCATTTATCAGCTACCATTTTCACCCAAAGTGATTTTCCATCCAGTGATCCACTGTTCTAGATCAATATGATATTGTGGAATATAACAAATAATTCTACCTCCATGTGACACTAGATTGCACAACACACTATTACTGATCAATAAAGCAAATGAATAACCTCCTGTGCTGCTCAGGCCCCTGCAATACCCTCTCAATAACATTTGTGCTACAGCAGTGGATCTCATGCATCATGTACTCTTTCGTCTTCCCCTCACCTCCTCCACGTTTGCTATTTTTTTCTCATTTCTTTTATGGCTTCATTCTGCCTGTCTCTCTCACTCTGCTGACCAGTTGAATTCCTCACTCTCTCTCTCTACGCAGCACAGGTGCTCTCAGTAAGACACACACAGCCCTGCTGAGCCTTTGTGTTTTGTCAACCAGACAGCTATACCTGTCGAACAGCTGACTCATGAAAATTCAGCAGAAAGATGACGGTGCCTACATGTACTTAAAGATTCTCAGATGCTTTATTCCTATCTGGGGGCTCTGACATTGAGATTTCAAAACAGCAGAAATGCAGAATCTGAAATCCAGGCTTTATTTTGCTGACTTAATACATTCTAGTCAAGGAATGATTTATAAACTATTCTCTATATGATAAGTTCAAATGCTGTTGTAGTGTTTTTTTGTTTTATTTTAACACTGTATTTCCATACTCATTTATTTATCCTTTCATTTATCCACTTCTCTGTATCTCTGAGTCCCAACAGTGCCACACTCAGTGCCAGCCGTCCTTAAATAGACAGATCAGATTAAACATAGCTTTATCCAGTATAATAATACATGGTATTACGCAGGTTACCACTTCTTGCATTATAAAACAGCAGTTTTAGCAACATTATAAAACATAGTTTAAACTTCTTGCCATAAACATTTGCTGCAATGATGTGACCTTGAAATGATCTTGAAGAACTCAAAACGAGCCTCTTGTTTCCACTTGTAATAGCTGCTTTTCTCCCTTCCTGTCCTGGAGGTATTGACTCGAGGCAATGTTTAGCTCTAGAACTGTTCTCCATGAAGCATAATAACAACAATTACTCTCAATTTGTTTTATGGAGCTCTTTATTTTTGGGAAGAAAGCTCAGGATGTACATTAGGACAAAGAGTAAATACTGAGCAGAGAGAGAGTGCAGAGAAAGGATTGAGGAGGCATTTTAAAAAGAGGAAGGGGAGTACACAGGAAGTTCTTGGCAGTCAACTGAGTGGCCACCAATGCTTGTTGACTGGAGTGACCAGTCATTGACCAGTTTCACCACATCATTGGCCAGTTTCACCATGTCATTGGTCAGTTTCACCACATCATTGACCAGTTTCACCACGTCATTGTCCAGCTTCACCACGTCATTGACCAGTTTCGCCACATCATTGACCAGTTTAACCAAGTCATTGGCAGTTTCACCACACCATTGACAAGTTTCACCACATCATTGACCAGTTTCACCACATCATTGACCAGCTTCACCATGTCATTGACCAGTTTCACCAAGTCATTGACAAGTTTCACCACATCATTGACCAGTTTCACCACATCATTGACCAGTTTCACCACTTCATTGACCAGCTTCACCACGTCATTGACCAGTTTCACCAAGTCATTAGCCAGTTTCACCAAGTCAATGGCCAGTTTTACCACATCACTGACAAGTTTCACCACGTCATTGACCAGTTTCACCACATCATTGACCAGTTTCACCACGTCATTGACCAGTTTCACCACATCATTGACCAGTTTCACCAAGTCTTTAGCCAGTTTCACCACATCATTGACCAGTTTCACATGTCATTGGTCAGTTTCACCATGTCATTGACCAGTTTTACCACGTCATTGACCAGGTTCACCACATCATTGGTCAGTTTGACCACATCAGTGGCCAGTTTCACCACATCATTGACCAGTTTCACCAAGTCATTGACCAGAATGAGTACATCATTGACTGGAAAAACCAATCATTGACCAGAGTGACGGGAACAATAGTAAAAGTGAGCAGAGGGAATTGAGACGGAGCAGAACCCATCATTAGAGACACAGATGTAATGGAATGAAGGAGAAGTTAGGAAAAATTTCAGTGTTGGAGGAAAGGAGGACATGCAATCAAAGATGTGAAAAGATTACAAAAGTGAAATACTGCAATTGCTGGAAATATGAAATAAAAACATTCAAGTTAAAGGGAAAAGAGTATTTGGCCCCAAAATTTTATTTGGCCTTAGCATCCCACCCCCCCCACCATGCACCCCACCGCCCCCCCCACCACCCCCAACTCCAGTAAACTAATTCAGGTGCTAAAACATCCAGCTGCATTTGGTTGCTGAACTGGTCATTCTGGTCACTGGTCCATTTACATTCCCAGTCATTTTAAAATGACCAGGTCTCTCTGGTCATTGAACTGGTCATTGTTCTGGTTACTCTGGTCAACATCAGTTACTCCGGACAATGCAAAACATTGGAAAATAGGAACAGTAGGAGGCCATTTAACACCTCAAACCTGCCTGTCATTCAGTGAGACCATGGTTGATCTGTGACCTAATTCCATATACCTGACTTTGCCCTAGGTCCCTTAGTAACTTTGGTTAACAAAAAGCTAGCAATTTCAAATTTGAAAACTAACAATTGATCTAGCATCGGTCCCCTTTCACAAAAGAGGATTCCAGGTTTCTACCAATTGTTGTAATGGTGTTGGTTACAGAACGTGTCTGTTAAGGAAGTGTCCTTAGTCTTCTGCATGTTAACAGCAAGTCTTTATTAACAACAAGTCTTTATTAACTACTTGTAACTATATACATATATACAATAAAGTATACAGGCAAGGAGCAATCTCCACGTCTGGATCTTAACACGTCTCTGTCCAACACCACAATGACCCCTAGTTCTGGGTCATGTGCCTTCTTACATCACTGTGTGGGAGGTACTATACTCAGTGCCACATTAACCCTATATGTACCAGACTCTTATACGACACCACTCTTTGCATGCAGTGTTTTCTAACTCCACTCCTTCCACTTTACTGAAAGGTTTGGCTCTAGTTTATACAATGTCTCCCAGCCCTAGACTCCAAAATCAGTAGAAAGAGTTTCTCTCTACGGTTCCTTTTATGTATTTTTTATTCATTCATGGGATGTGGGCACTGCTGGCATTTATTGCCCATCCCTATCCATATCTTGAAAACCTCAGTCAAATCGCCCCTTAACTTTCTAAATTCCAGTGAATACAGCTCGAGTTTGTGTAATATCTCCTCTTAATTTAACCCTCAGAACACAGACCAGTACATCGACGCTGCACTCCCTCTAAAACTAATATATCCTTTCTAAGTGGTTCTGGTGCCCAGAACTGCTCACAGTAACACTCCAAGTGTGGTTAGCCCCCTCTGTA
>NC_054500.1:25334170-25344170 GCF_017639515.1 Carcharodon carcharias
TTTTTACCCCTTTGGGGAATAGTTTGAAGGATGAGCAAGCTGATCACCAGTCAGTTTAAACCACACCACAGATGCTCCTTGCGAGTTCCAGGGCACAGTGTCACAGGGGAGGTGCATGGGCAGCCCCCAGACCCGGCGCGGAGCCAACGCGCTCCACGCCAGCCCATCCCGCAGCCGTGACCTGCTGCCGGCGGGGCTGAATAGGGGCAGTGCGGCACTTCTGCCCCCTCACAGGGGAGGGAGCCCTGCCTCAGGAACTGCCGACCAATCCAACTGGCCCACGGCTCCCATCAGTCCCGGCAGCACCGGGAGTGCATTAGAGTGGGCACTGCCCAGACTGCATCGAGGAAGCAGAAAAAGGCCCAACGGATCCCACAGCCAGTTAAGGACCAGGCTTGTCCAGGGAGCGTTTGGGCAAGTTGTGGGGTGGGGGTTGGGGTTGGGGGTTGGAGCTGTTGGGGGGGGTGGGGGGTGAGCTGTGGTGGGGGGGGCGGTGGGAGGCGTTGTCCAGGGAGCGTTTGGGCAAGTTGTGGGGTGGGGGTTGCGGGGGGGGGAGCTGTGCGGGAGGGGGGGGGGCCGTTGGGGTGGCGTGTGCTTAATGGAGTGGGGCAGGTGGAGGTGGGGGTCCCAGCCTCTGATTTACAAAGGGTGGGCCTGAGGGTAGGACCCCCCTTCCTAGCCTCCCCACTCCCATCTGACTGTCCACACCAAACATTCCCTGACATGGGCAGCGCATTCTCAGTCTCCGTTGGCTTGGTTACACGCCCAATTGACCCTTCGTTATTGATTTAAATATGGCAGGTGGGCTGTTGACTCCAGCGGCTGCCCACCCCCTGTGTCATGGGAGTGAGCTCGCGGGTGGTTGGGAAGCTGGGGGTGTGGGCACCTGTCTTATTTTATGAGCTCCCCCCCTCCACCGTCCCAAATCAGTTGGATTTTCACCAATAATCCATCTGCTCACAGCTCTGTAAGGACCAAATTTCTTGAGCTCAATTTCACGACGTTATTTTATTCATTCACAGGATGTGGGCTTCACTGGCTGGGCCAGCATTTATTGCCCGTCCATAGTTGCCCTTGAGAAGGTGGTGGTGAGCTGCCTTCTTGATATATTCCCAAGTCAGGATGGTGAGTGACTTGGAGGGGAACTTTCAGGTGGTGGTGTTCCCATGTGTCTGCTGCCCTTGTCCTTCTAGATGGTAGTGGTTGTGGATTTGGAAGGTGCTGTCTAAGGAGCCTTGGTGAGTTGCTGCAGTGCATCTTGTAGATGGTACACACACTGCTGTTACTGCACGTCGGTGGTGGAGGGAGTGAATGTTTGTGGATGGGGTGCCAGTCAAGCGGGGCTGCTTTGTCCTGGATGGTGTCAAGCTTCTTGTGTTGCGGGAGCTGCACTCATCCAGGGAAGTGGAGACTATTCTATCACACTCCTGACTTGTGCCTTGTAGATGGTGGACAGGCTTTGGGGAGTCAGGAGGTGAGTTACTTGTCAGAAGATTCCTAGCCTCTGACCTGTTCATGTAGCCATAGTATTTATATGGATTTCCAGTTCAGTTTCTAGTCATTGGTAACCCCTGAATTTGGACATGGACTGCTTCAGCATCTGAGGAGTTGTGAATGGTGCTGAACATTATGCAATCATCAGCGACCATCCCCACTTCTGACCTTATGATGGAAGGAAGGTCATTGATGAAGCAGCTGAAGATGATTGGACCAAGGACACTACCCTGAGGAACTCCTGCAGTGATGTCCTGGAGCTGAGATGACTGACCTCCGACAACCACAACCATCTTCCTTTGTGCTGGGTATGACTCCAACCAGCAGAGAGTTTTCCCCCTGATTCCCATTGACTCGTTTTGCTAAGGCTCCTTGATGCCGCACTCAGTCAAATGCGGCCTTGATGTCAAGGGTAGTCACTCTCACCTCATCTCAGGAGTTCAGGTCTTTTGTCCATGTTTGATCCCAGGCTGTAATGAGGTCAGGAGCTGAGTGGCCCTGGCAGAATCTAAACTGGGCGTCAGAGAGCAGGTTATTGCTAAGCAAGTGCTGCTTGATAGCACTGTTGATGACCCCTTCCATTAATTTACTAATTACGGAGAATAGACCGATGGGGCGGTAATTGGCCGGGTTGGATTTGTCCTGGTTTTTGTGTACAGGACATACCTGGGCAATTTTCCACATAGCTGGGTAGATGCCAGTGTTGTAGCTGTACTGGAACAGCTTGGCTAGGGGCGTGGCAAGTTCTGAAACACAAGTCTTCAGTACTATTGCCAAAATATTGTCAGGGCCCATAGCCTTTGCAGCATCCAGTGCCTTCAGCTGTTTCTTGATATCACGTGGAGTGAATCTAATCGGCTGAAGACTGGCATCTGTGATGCTGGGGACCTCTGGAGGAGGTCGAGATGGATCATCCACTCGGCACTTCTGGCTGAAGATTGTAGCAAATGCTTCAGCCTTATCTTTTGCACTGATGTGCTGGGTTCCTCCATCATTGAGGATGGGGATATTTGTGGAGCTTCCTCCTCCAGTGAGTTGTTTAATTGCCCACCATCATTCACGACTGGATGTGGCAAGACTACAGAGCTTAGATCTGATCCATTGGTTGTGGGATCACTTAGCTCTGTCTATCACTTGCTACTTTAGCTGTTTGGCATGCAAGTAGTCCTGTGTTGTAGCTTCACCAGGTTGACACTTCAGTTTAGGTATGCCTGGTGCTGCTCCTGACATGCCCTCCTGCACTCTTCATTGAACCGGGGTTGATCCCCTGGCTTGATGGTAATGGTAGAGTGGGGGATATGCTGGGCCATGAGGTTACAGATAGTAAGTTTGAGTACAGTTCTGCTGCTGCTGATGGCTCACAGCACCTCATGGATGCCCAGCCTTGAGTTGTTGATCTGTTCAAAATCTATCCCATTTAGCACACTGGTAGTGCCACACAACACGATGGAGGGTATCCTCAGTGTGAAGGCGGGACTTCACCTCCACAAGGACTGTGCGGTGGTCACTCCTACCGATACTGTCACGGACAGATGCATCTGTGACAGGCAGGTTGGTGAGGATGAGGTCAAGTATGTTTATCCCTCTTGTTGGTTCCCTCACCACCTGCCACAGACCCAGTCTAGCAGCTATGTCATTAAGGGCTTGGCCAGCTCGGTCAGTAGTGGTGCTACTGAGCCACTCTTGGTGATGGACATTGACATCCCCCACCCGGAGTACATTCTGTGCCCTTGCCACCCTCAGTGCTTCCTCCAAGTGATGTTCAACATGGATGAGCACTGATTCATCAGTTGAGGGAGGGCGGTACGTGGTAATCAGCAGGAGGTTTCCTTGCCCATGTTTGACCTGATGCCATGAGGCTTCATGGTGTCCGGAGTCAATGTTGAGGTCTCCCAGGGAAACTCCCCCCTGACTGTATCCCACTGTGCTGCCACCTCTACTGGGCCTGTCCTGCCGGTGGGACAGGAAATACCCAGGGATGGTGATGGTGGTATCTGGGACATTATCTGTAAGTTATGATGCTGTGAGGATGACTATGTCAGGCTGTTGCTTGGTTAGTCTGTGGGACAGCTCTCCCAATTTCAGCACTAGCCCCCAGATGTTAGTAAGGGGGACTTTGCAGGTTTGACATATCTGAGTTTGCTGTTGTCTAGGTCAATGCCGGGTGGTCCATCCAGTTTCATTCCTTGCCCTGATGGGTTTTAAATTCACAACCTCTGGGTTCTAGCCCCAGTACCAGAACAACAGGGTTGCCATCCCAGAGATTCCAAGTTTGACTTCTGGTCTATGTTGAGTGAGCTGGGTAGGGGGGAAGGGAGAATCGTCATGATTTAAGAAGTGGAAATATCTGCCAGAATTCCCACTCCTGAACTCCATCCAGTAACTCTTAATGTGTGTGTTTGCATATGTGAGAGTGTGCATGTCTGTGTGTGTCTCTGTGTGAACATTGTGTAGGCGTGTGCTATTGGATTTCTGACAATCACCCTCAAGGTCCATGGGTATGTATTTGGTGAATGATCAGAGAGCTGTGTCTACTCATAGAACTATACTTCAGTATGAAATCAATGCCTTTAGCAGGTTCAAGGTGAATAATCTGAATGACTCTAGGAGTTTACAGTGATGTGCTTGACTAGTGATTCACAGATGTACAATACGGCCTGGTGCTTTATCCTCAAACTGTAAGTTATATAGATGCTATATTCAGCACAAAGACTTTCACCAAAGTGGAGCCAAACCTTTCATAATACAAGAATGACCCACTGCATCACTCACCAACTCTGACCGTTTAGAATCATTAAACCATCGAAAAGTTACAGCACACATGTAGTTCATTCTCCGCAATCCATGTTTCTGGGACCAAATAAATGGAGTCTCCAAAAATTCCTTTCTGTGCATTTGTAATTCCAAAGGGTTGTGAGATCATCAAATCAAATGACACAGACAGAGGCTGTCTCTTTGGAAAAGCTGTCCAATTTAGTCCCAGCTTTTTCCCCATGAGCCAGGAAATTAGTTCTCTCCAAGTGCAATTGCATACTCCTTAAGAAGTAGAAGAGACAATACAAGCTAAATGAGACAATTTAGAACAGAGAGACGTGTCTGTGCACAAATCTTTGAAGATGGCAGGATAGGTCAACAAAGTCATTAATAAAGCGCATGGATTCCCAGCCTCTATAAATAGAGATATCGAGTACAAAAAACAGGAAATTATGCCAGACACATATAAAAAAGATGAGTGCAGTGCCAACTGCAACATTGTGACCAATTCGGGCACCACACCTTAGGAAGGATGGGAAGGCTTTGGAGAGGTTACAGGAGAGATTAACTAGAAGGGTTCCAAGGATGAGGGAATACAGTTACATGGACAGACTGGAGAAGCTGAGGCTGTTCTTCTTGGGTAGTAAAAGAATTGCAAGGGGATAGGATAGATAAGGGAATGCAAAGAACCAGCTTGCTCTTTGAATAAGACGGTGGAGGCTTGATGAGCCAAAGGACCTCCTGTGCTGTGCTATCTATGGAATCCGCTGCCTAATTCAGACAGAACATGCATTTATAAAGCTCCTTATCATAGCCACTGAATGCCCCAAAACTCAGTTAGCTTTGTTTTGTGCTCGCTGCTGTTATGTTGACAAGCACAGGAGCCAATGTGTGATATAGCAAGATTCCACAAACAACCAAACAAGATGAATGGCCTGTTTACTAGTCTTTGGTAATATTGGTGGACAGCAGAATATTGGCCAGACACCAGGAATGTTGGCTGGACTTCTTCAAAAATAGCATTCTGTCTGTCCATCTGAATAAATAAGTAATCAGGACCTCAGTTTAGTGTCTCACCCAATAGCTGGCACCTCCAATAGTGCAGTACTCCTTTAGTACTGCATTGAATTGTCAGCCTAGATTATGTACTCAAATCTTGGAGTGGGGATTGAAGCCATCAACTTCTGATTCAGAGATGAGAATGCTGCCAATTCAGTTGAGCAAACATCTAGAAGGCTATCAATAAATGTTTTAAAAGTAAAATACATTTACACCAGATTAAGGGTATCATAGGCCAAGGAATTAGAATTAATAAGACAAATTGGCCAACAAAATGGTCTGACACACTCGAGGGAGCCTTGAAGAGCTGAAGGGCCTTCTGTACCCCTTATCCAATCGAATCTTATGCTCTACATAATTCTTTCTTGACCAACTGTCTTCTTCCACAATGTAGGGTAGATTTAGCAATCTCTGTGTTTGGATGGAATTATGTTTGAAGAGAGCATGACTGGAAGATTGGGTTCTGAGGCTGATGGGTTAATTCTCTGGCCTTCTAAACCATTCTGCTCACTGCGGGCATGGGTCAATCGATGAGCTTGTCTTGCTTATGGTCACCCAGAGTTCAGCTGCTTCCATCTGTCCTTACCCTCCCAGGCCACAATCTACTTTCTAATCAGATACTTATTGAGCTTTCTTTAATTAAGTGCTGAATTGAAACAGAAATAGCTGCAAAAACAAATGAAATGTCAATATTGCTTCATATAAACAACAGCATCTAAATACCAATTTTGTGGGACTCCGGCATCAACCCAGAATCCTCGTGGACATCAGAACCACTTGGGGAATAGGCCTTGGCTAGTCAAGAGCCCCTGATGGTCCAATTGATAATTTGGAGCCACAAACCGAGGTTGAGCCACCAGCATGCAAACAGATAAAAATAACCTAAAAAAAAATCCCGCCATGGATTTTGCAACTATGGGGACTAATTCCAGTCACAAGATTCTTCTTACCCAAAGGAACTGGGCACAGGAGGATTCCATGGCCTAGACTACTCATGTAGATATTGTAAAGACCTATGGTTTCTTTGGGATTTTTTTGTTGAAATTTTTAATTATATTTTGCCAGATGCATTGTTGGGCTTCACTGGATGGTTAATGATTTTTCCATTTTTTAACTCTTTCTGACAAAGCTTTAGCTCATGGGCTGGTGCTGGGTTTGAACTTAAACCCTCAGGTCTGCAGGCCTTAGTGCCAACCTGGGGAGTGGGCATTTTTCTATTTCACTTAATTTTTCCCCTGCCACCTGCTACACACATCCATTTCAGTGGGTGGTCAATCACAGTTATGTTACTGGCTATGTGAAGGTGAGGCTTCTGTTGGGTAAGGGTCACAGAACCTCTGTTATCATCACTATGGGTCTTAGATGAGGTTGTTTATGATCTGGGCTTACAGATATTGCTGGAGTCAAGGCTGTTGGTAAACGTGATCTTTTATTGAACATTACAGTACAGACTTAGCACAAAGCTCTACATAGAACTATCTCTCTCCATGCTCTGTTATCATGTGATCTTACGCCACTGATGATGTAGACTTTATATTTACATATTTGACATTAACCTTTTATACCCCCAAGTGCCTGACTCCAATAAATACATTATTTACATTATCCTACCTCTCCCCCCAAGTCTCTGCCTTCGCCCCTGGTTCACAGAGATAAGTGTTGTGGTGGTTTCACCTGTCTCACCAACTTTGTTCTCATCTTTCTCGGAGCTTGCACAAGATTCAAGTTCTCCATATTCTCTCGAGCTCTGTAGAGTAGTACGTGAATTATCAGAGACTGGTGGTTCCCTGTTCAGGTGTCTTCCTGATCATATGGGTAAATAATCCATTCTATTGATGGTCTTCTGCTAGTAGATGAAAGTGTACTTCTGTTTCTTCTTACTATCCCATTTTTAGTCTCTACAAGATAAAATCACGGCCTCTGTTTTTTCCAATACTTGGCCTTCTCAATTCTGGTCTCTAATCCAGACTGATTCACCTGGTTGGAGTTCCGGTAACTCTCACACTCTGTGGCATTGATTGTAGTTTCTGGCTGGTTTGCACAATACTCATCCTCCTTCTCCCTTACTCTCTCTATTTCAGTTGCTTTTAGACATGGCATGAGTAAATGTGGAAGAACAGGAAGTTGAGTCTGTAGTTTTCGTCCCATCAGAAGTTCTGATGGAGCCAATCCATTTTTGAAGTGGTGGGGAATGGGAGCTCAACAGAGCCAAGTTGATGGCAGCATTCTTTTCAACAAAGCTTTTACTCTTCTTTTGACTTCTCCATTTGCTTGTGGATATCTGGGTGAGCTGGTAATGTGGACAAATCCATAGGCCTGAATCTTCCGTTCATCAGGTGCACTTGATTGGTGGGCCTGGAAGTGGAATGCACTTCCCCCTGCGATCGGCCCCCCCACCGCGATTCCCTGCCGGCTGGCCAATTAACGGCTCAGCACCGCTGGTGGGGGCAGGGAAAGGGCAGTGCCAATGTCACCGTGGGGGCTGGGGAGCGCTTCCACTGAGCTCACTGAAGGCAGGCAGCTGCAGACCTCCAAATAATAAAAGAAAGCATAGAAACGCTACAAAAAATGTCCATGCAGCACAATCAAGCACCTGGAAGCAGACCACATAAAAAAATAACCAGAAGGTTGGACTGGCCTACAAAAAAATCACATACAATTGGGCCGTTAATGAGATGAATTGCCCGCTTAAATGTCGGCAGCGCTCTCCTGACTTTTGAGTACGCTCACCATCTCTATCCACCTGCAGTAATACCCTACACCATGTTTGGTCTTGCCTAAGCCGTTGTCATAGTGGTTCATTTACATGTCCCAGATTAGGTGAGAACTCCCCTACTTGATTGACCATCCCTGTGAAGTGTAGACATTGTGGAGCGGTGGGAAATCTTTGATTGCCTTGGTCATTTGGGGGTCAGCCCAGATGCCTGATGCGAGAACCATGTTTAAAAATGTAATGACTGGCTTTGAGAACTCACACTGATTGCTGAGAGTTAGTCCTGCCTCTTCCAAATGTTGTCACACCAATCTCACTCTTGGATCAAGCTCCATGTGGTGGACCCATGGATCAGGATGTCATCCCTGTGGCAGATGACCCCTTCTAATCCCTCTAACGTTGTTCTCTGAAAAATGTCTGGTGCCGATGTGATTCCAAAGAGTAGTCAAAGAAGCAAAGCTCCTGGAGGGTATTACAAATAAAGTCAATAGTTAAGGGGGAGGTGGTGGCACAAGTGCTATTGTCACTGGGTTACTATTCCAGAGACCCAGGGTCTCTTGGGGCCCGGGTGAAATTTGAATTCAATACAAACCTGGAATTAAAAGTCTAAGGATGATCGTGAAACCATCATCGATTGTTGTAAAAACCCATCTAGTTCACTAATGCTCTTTAGGGAAGGAAATCTGCTGTCCTTACCTGGTCTGGCCTACATGTGACTCCAGACCCACAGCAATGTGGTTGGCTCTTAAAAAAAATGCCCCTCTGAACAAGGGCAATTAGGAATGAGCAATAAATGCTGGCCTAGCACGATGCCCATGAATGAATAAAAAAAAAGATTCCTCGTCCAGTGGTGGTTCCCAGAAGCCACTGTTTGCATCCGACATTGTAAAAATGGTATTTAAGTCTGGCTTGCCAGGCTCCCAGCCATGGATGCCATTGGATGGTTCTCCCTTTCCACTGCTTTGTTTACTGGAACCAAGCTTGACCACCAACTTGTGGGTTTGGTTACAGGTGAGATGACTCAATTTCTTGGTTTGTCTTCTATAAAAGCAGATGTGGAGTCTTCTTTAGGATCAAAAAGCACACTGGTTTTGCTTCTGGTTTCAATTTGACCTGATAGGCTGTTTTCAGCTTCTCCAGACCTCTGAATAGCTTTGGGAATTTGATTCTGAATTGTGTTGATTTTTCTGGGCTTCCCAGTTCATCTACTTGATAGATTTGATAGATGAGTTTAGATCTGTGCAAGCTTTTTGACTTAACTGTGAAAATTCTTGGTTGTGGATCACATACAAAGTTCTTGTGATTTCTCTTCCTTTGTGCTGAAGTTTAACATTCAACTGTCTCTTGACCTTCACTTGAATGACTCCTGGACTGTGGTGTCTTATGGTCAATGGCTGGAGGAAGTCTTGTTGTGTGTTTGAAAGAATGAAACTCCTGCTCCATTGTCCAATTTGAAGTTTGTTTTGTGTCCATTGACTATAATGTCAGCATTCCATTAGTTCCCATTTGACACTGTAATTTCTCCCAAAAACGACACTTCATTATCTTCTCCTTCATCAACTTCTTGAATACCAAATGCTCTTAGTTGGTTCTCCTATAATTCTTTGTGTTAGGAGCTTTTGGCTGTGGTGTCCTCTCTTCTTACAGGAATGGGTCTCTGCATTTTTGGTGGAGCATTCTTCATGCCGATGCAGCTTTTTCCCGCCATAATCAGAACACTGAATAATGGTGGCTACCACTCCCTCTTCACTCTTTCCCAGTTTTGGATTAGGTGCACTGCTCCTTCCATATGTTACAAACTGCACTGTATCAGCCATTTTTCTCCATGAGATTTCTTCTGTGCCTCAAATAAAAATCTGATTTTGCTTTCTCACTTCCACCTGCCTTGTTACCTTCACAGCCTCTGATATGGTCAAGGTTTAACTGCAGAAAATCTGATAAAATCCTCTCCAAGATTCCTACAACAATACGGTCCTGAAT